>NW_027507719.1:7500-67246 GCF_037356315.1 Lithobates pipiens | reverse complement strand
GTTGCCACTCACATCACCGTCTGATGGGGGTTGTGTGCAGGGCCGGGACACGGGGTGGGCAGGAGGGGCGGCTGCCCTGGGCGCTATGGTATCATGTGAGGTGGTGGGGGGGGCACCACACAGAGATTGGGGGGGGGGAGGGGACTTGCGTTGAGAAGGGGAATTGGGGGGGGGGCAACTCAGGATAAGAATTGTTCTAGGAGGGGAAATTTGGGGAGGTGAGCTGAGAGTGGTGATTCGGGGGCATTTTTTGTTCGAAGGGGGATGGGGAGGAAGATTTGTGCTGGGAGGGGATTTGGGGGTTCTTTGCTATAAAAGTATTATGGTAGAGGGGAGATTTTTTTTTGTTGGGGGGGGGGGTTTATATTAACAGTGATGATTGGAGGGTATTTGTGTTGGGGGGGGTGATGGGGGGGGGGGGGGTTGTGCTAGGGTAGGGGATTGAGGGAGGGGAATTTGTGCTGAGAGGGGAGATTTGAAGTGTTGGGGGAGGGGAGATTTGTGCTTGGAGGAAAAATTTGGGGAGGTGAGCTAGGAGTGGTGATTTTGGGGGATTTGTGCTGGGAGGGGGGATGGGGGAAGAAGATTTGTGCTGGGAGGTGGGGGGATTTGGGGGGTATTATGGTAGAGGCAAATTTTGTTTTTTTTGGAGGGGGATTTGTGCTGAGAGGGGGGATTAGGAGTGGGGAGGGGGTGGGGAGAGGATTTGTGCTTGGAGGGGGAATTTGGGGAGGTGCTCTAGGAGTAGAGATTTGGGGGGATTTGTGCTGGGAGGGAGGATGGGGGGAAATGATTTGTGCTGGGAGGGGGGATTTTGGGGGATCTGTTCTATAAGTATTATGGTAGAGGGGATTTTTTTTGGGGGGGTATTTATGTTAGTAGTGATGATTGGAGGGTATTCATGTTAGGAAGGGAAATGGGGGGGTGGGGGGTGCTAGGATAGAGGATTGGGGGAGGAGAATTTGTGCTGAAAGGGGGATTTGGACTGGGGGGAGAGTATTTATTCTTGGCGGGGAAATTTGAGGGGTTGAGGATTTTTGGTAGGAGAGTGATTTTTTTGGGGGCGGGGATTTGTACTAGGATAGGGGATTGGGTAAGGGGAATTTGTGCTGAAGGGGGGGATTTGGAGAGGGGGGGGAGAGTATTTATGCTTGGAGGGGAAATTTGAGGGGTAGAAGATTAGTGGTAGGAGAGTGATTTTTTGTGTGTGTGTGTGTGGGGGGGGGGGGGGGGGGGTTGCACTAGACTATGGAATTGGGGGAGGGAAATCTGTGCTGGAAGAGGGGATTTGGAGTGGGGAGGAGGGGATTTGTGCTTGGAGGGGAAGTTTGAGGGGTAGAGGATCAGTGGTAGGAGAGGGAATTTTTTTTGGGGGGGGGGGTAGTACTAGATGAGAGAATTGGGGGAGGGAAATTTGTGCTGCAAGAGGGCATTTGGAGTGGGGAGGAGGGGATTTGTGCTTGGAGGGGAAGTTTGAGGGGTAGAGGATTAGTGCTAGGAGAGGGAATAGTTATTTCTTTGGGGGGGGGGGGTTGCTGGGGGTATATGGAGAGAGAGAGAGAGATAGGATTTGAGCTGGGGGTGGCAAATATTTGTGCTGAGTGGGGGGAATTCAGCAGGGGGGGTAGGTTTGTACTGGAAGGAGGAGGAATTTATTTAGGGGGTAAGTCCTCAAATTTCTTGGGGGGGGGGGGGTTTGCAGACACATAATGCTCATACATCATACATCTTGGGGGGGGGTGCAATTTGGTGTCCCCCCCCCCCCCCCCCCCAGAGACAAAGGTTTTATTTGAACAAATAATTGGAGATTGTACAACCCCCCCACACACGTCACCGAGGGGCAGATTTGAGGTCTGGGAGTCGGTCGCACTCTTCGGCGGGCTCCACGTGGAGGAGATCTTTAGACCACAGAGGGGTGGCGGGTGGATGGAAGGCTCCCTGACATTCCCACACAGCGCCTGAGCTCCGATTGGTCGGAAATCTGCGGGCCTCCATTGTCGGATCTGAACAATACACTCAGACAATAAAGTACTTAAACCAAGAAGGGCCCTGGGGGTGGGGGGAGGGGGGGCCCTTGTGTTTTGGAGGGGGATTATTTCCTGGGTGCATTCACTCTGCCGTGTCCCCCCCGTCGCAGCATTCCGCTGCCATTGTCCCCGAATGTCCCCCCCCCCCACGCCGGCCACTCGCTGGCCTGTGAAATGATCAGATAATTGGAGGCTGAGTGACAGCTGACCGCCTGATAAGACTCGGCATTTCATCGCCACTAATTGGCTCTTCCACACAGAGGTGTCGTCCTGATAAGATTTGGAGGGATCAGAGCTGCCGGATGGCTTTTCCCAAAATGTGGGACATGCGTCTCGTGTCACCGCGTCACTCTCTCCTGTGATCCGTCCTCGTCATCTCTGTGCCTATAATCTCCTGTCAAAGCTTTACCAGTTTGAATTTTTACTGTGGCCCCATTGGGGAGATTTCCCTACACTTCCTGTCCCAGTGACAACATCTCAGCAGAACACGAGTTTGCTTTGCTCCACTTCCTGTTCGGGTGACAACCTTGTAGCTGGGACAGGCTGCTGATTTGTTGAAGGGTTGGGAATGGAGGATCGGGAATTGGAGGGTTGGGAATTGGAGGGTTGGGAATTGGAGGGTTGGGAATTGAAGGATCGGGGATGGAGGGTTGGGAATGGAGGGTTGGGAATGGAGGGTTGGGAATTGAAGCATCGGGGATGGAGGGTTGGGAATGGAAGGATCTGAGATGGAGGGTTGGGAATGGAGGGTTGGGAATTGGAGGGTTGGGAATTGAAGGATCGGGGATGGAGGGTTGGGAATGGAGGGTTGGGAATTGGAGGGTTGGGAATTGAAGGATTGGGGATGGAGGCTTGGGAATGGAGGATCGGGAATTGGAGGGTTGGGAATGGAAGGATCTGAGATGGAGGGTTGGGAATGGAGGATCGGGAATCGGAGGGTTGGGAATGGAAGGATCGGGGATGGAGGGTTGGGAATGGAGGGTTGGGAATTGGAGGGTTGGGAATTGAAGGATTGGGGATGGAGGGTTGGGAATGGAGGATCGGGAATTGGAGGGTTGGGAATGGAAGGATCTGAGATGGAGGGTTGGGAATGGAGGGTTGGGATTCGGAGGGTTGGGAATTGGAGGGTTGGGAATTGAAGTATCGGGGATGGAGGGTTGGGAATTGGAGGGTTGGGAATGGAAGGATCTGAGATGGAGGGTTGGGAATGGAGGGTTGGGAATTGGAGGGTTGGGAATTGAAGGATCGGGGATGGAGGGTTGGGAATGGAGGGTTGGGAATTGGAGGGTTGGGAATTGGAGGGTTGGGAATTGAAGGATCGGGGATGGAGGGTTGGGAATGGAGGGTTGGGAATTGAAGGGTTGGGAATTGAAGGATTGGGGATGGAGGGTTGGGAATGGAGGATCGGGAATTGGAGGGTTGGGAATGGAAGGATCTGAGATGGAGGGTTGGGAATGGAGGGTTGGGATTTGGAGGGTTGGGAATTGGAGGGTTGGGAATTGAAAGATCGGGGATGGAGGGTTGGGAATGGAGGGTTGGGAATTGGAGGGTTGGGAATTGGAGGGTTGGGAATTGAAGGATTGGGGATGGAGGGTTGGGAATTGGAGGGTTGGGAATTGAAGGATTGGGGATGGAGGGTTGGGAATTGGAAGGTTAGGGACCGGAGGATCGGGAATGGAGGATTGGAACTTGGAGGGTTGGGAACTGGGGGGTTGGGGATGGAGGGTGGGGGATTGGAAAGTTGGGGGATGGAGGATTGGGAATGGAGGTTTGTGAATTAGAGGATTGGGGATGGAGGGTGGGGGATTGGAAGGTTGGGGAATGGAGGATCGGGAATGGTGGATTGGGAATTGTAGGAACAGGAATGGAGGTTTGGGAATTGGAGCGTTGGAAATTGGAGGATCGGAGATGGAGGGTTGGGAATTGGAGGATTGAGGATGGAGGGTTGGGAACTGGGGGGTTGGGGATGGAGGGTGGGGAGATGAGGATTGGGAATACAGGGTTGGTAATGGTGGATTGGGAATTGTAGGAACAGGAATGGAGTATTGGGAATTGGAGGGTCGGGGATGGAGGTCGGGGTTGGGAATTGGGGGGTCAGGGATGGAGGGATGGGGGTCGGGGCTGGGAATTGGGGGGTCAGGGATGGAGGGATGGGGTCGGGGCTGGGAATTGGGGGGTCAGGGATGGAGGGTTGGGGATTGGAGGTTTGGGAATTAAGCGGCTAGGGATTGGAGGGTCGGCGTTGGGAATTGGGGGGTCGAGGATGGGGATTGGAGAGTTGGGAATTAAGTGGTCAGTGATGGAGGGATGGGGGGGTCAAGGATGGAGGGATGGGAGTCGGGGTTGGGAATTGGGGGTCGGGGATGGGGGTCAGGGTTGGGAATTGGGGGGTCGAGGATGGGGATTGGAGAGTTGGGAATTAAGTGGTCAGTGATGGAGGGATGGGGGGGTCAAGGATGGAGGGATGGGGGTCGGGTTGGAATTGGGGGGTCAGGGATGGAGGGATGGGGGTCGGGGTTGGGAATTGGGGGTCGGGGATGGAGGGATGGGGGTCGGGGTTGGGAATTGGGGGGTCAGGGATGGAGGGATGGGGGTCAGGGTTGGGAATTGGGGGTCGGGGATGGAGGGATGGGGGTCGGGGCTGGGAATTGGGGGGTCAGGGATGGAGGGATGGGGGTCAGGGTTGGGAATTGGGGGTCAGGGATGGAGGGATGGGAACTGGGGTGTCGTCTGGACAGAAATCCCGGAGAAGTGCAGTATGTGAGAAGTAACATCAGGTTGGTTGTCCTCGAAGCGAAGTGCGTTGAGGAATATCTGGAGGGATGTATCTTCTCTGTAGCGGGGGGTTCTGTATGTTCTGCGTTTCCCTTGCTGGGGGCCCCCGATCACCCCACCCCCCATCTGCAGCTTCTCTACCTTTGATCCCTTTACCTGCTTTTCTTCCTCCCCCGCTCACTGCGACACACACACCGATTATACAACCTAAGAGGAGCGATTCTGTGCAACCAGCCAATCAGAGGCTTCCATTCCTTTTCCATCCTGCCCCAAGAAAACCACAGCTGGGCTACTTCTACGGCAAACCGTACCGTCTCTTCACCCAGCCTGTTATACTATTCAGTTGGTGAAGACAATCAGATTGTATAGTGTATCGCACCGCAACCGTCCCTCGTACTTCAACCGTCCCTCGTACCTCAACCGTCCCTCATATCGCAACCGTCCCTCATATTGCAACCGTCCCTCATATCGCAACCGTCCCTCGTACCGCAACCGTCCCTCATATCGCAACCGTCCCTCATATCGCAACCGTCCCTCGTATCACAACCGTCCCTCGTATCGCAACCGTCCCTCGTACCGCAACCGTCCCTCGTACCTCAACCGTCCCTCATATCGCAACCGTCCCTCATATCGCAACCGTCCCTCGTACCTCAACCGTCCCTCATATCACAACCGTCCCTCGTACCACAACCGTCCCTCATATCGCAACCGTCCCTCATATCGCAACCATCCCTCGTACCTCAACCGTCCCTCATACCGCAACCGTCCCTCGTACCGCAACCGTCCCTCGTACCGCAACCGTCCCTCGTACCTCAACCGTCCCTCGTACCTCAACCGTCCCTCATATCGCAACCGTCCCTCGTACCGCAACCGTCCCTCGTACTTCAACCGTCCCTCGTACCTCAACCGTCCCTCATATTGCAACCGTCCCTCGTACCTCTACCGTCCCTCATATCGCAACCGTCCCTCATATCGCAACCGTCCCTCATATCGCAACCGTCCCTCATATCGCAACCGTCCCTCATATCACAACCGTCCCTCGTACCGCAACCGTCCCTCATATCGCAACCGTCCCTCATATCACAACCATCCCTCGTACCTCAACCGTCCCTCATACCGCAACCGTCCCTCGTACCTCAACCGTCCCTCGTACCTCAACCGTCCCTCATATCGCAACCGTCCCTCGTACCGCAACCGTCCCTCGTACTTCAACCGTCCCTCGTACCTCAACCGTCCCTCATATCGCAACCGTCCCTCGTACCTCAACCGTCCCTCATATCGCAACCGTCCCTCGTACCTCTACCGTCCCTCATATCGCAACCGTCCCTCGTACTTCAACCGTCCCTCGTACCTCAACCGTCCCTCATATCGCAACCGTCCCTCGTACCTCAACCGTCCCTCATATCGCAACCGTCCCTCGTACCTCTACCGTCCCTCATATCGCAACCGTCCCTCATATCGCAACCGTCCCTCATATCGCAACCGTCCCTCATATCGCAACCGTCCCTCGTACCGCAACCGTCCCTCGTACCACAACCGTCCCTCATATCACAACCGTCCCTCATATCGCAACCGTCCCTCATATCGCAACCGTCCCTCATATCGCAACCGTCCCTCGTATCGCAACCGTCCCTCGTACCGCAACTGTCCCTCGTGCTGCAACCGTCCCTCGTACCTCAACCGTCCCTCATATCGCAACCGTCCCTCATATCGCAACCGTCCCTCATATCGCAACCGTCCCTCATATCACAACCGTCCCTCATATCGCAACCGTCCCTCGTACCGCAACCGTCCCTCGTACCTCAACCGTCCCTCATATCGCAACCATCCCTCGTACCTCAACCGTCCCTCATATCGCAACCGTCCCTCATATCACAACCGTCCCTCATATCGCAACCGTCCCTCGTACCGCAACCGTCCCTCGTACCGCAACCGTCCCTCATATCGCAACCGTCCCTCATATCGCAACCATCCCTCGTACCTCAACCGTCCCTCATATCACAACCGTCCCTCATATCACAACCGTCCCTCATATCGCAACCGTCCCTCGTACCGCAACCGTCCCTCATATCACAACCGTCCCTCATATCGCAACCATCCCTCGTACCTCAACCGTCCCTCATATTGCAACCGTCCCTCATATCGCAACCGTCCCTCGTACCGCAACCGTCCCTCGTACCGCAACCGTCCCTCATATCGCAACCGTCCCTCATATCGCAACCATCCCTCGTACCTCAACCGTCCCTCATATCACAACCGTCCCTCATATCGCAACCGTCCCTCGTACCGCAACCGTCCCTCATACCGCAACCGTCCCTCATACCGCAACCGTCCCTCGTACCTCAACCGTCCCTCATATCACAACCGTCCCTCATATCACAACCGTCCCTCATATCGCAACCGTCCCTCGTACCGCAACCGTCCCTCGTACCGCAACCGTCCCTCATATCGCAACCGTCCCTCATATCGCAACCATCCCTCGTACCTCAACCGTCCCTCATATCGCAACCGTCCCTCATATCGCAACCGTCCCTCATATCACAACCGTCCCTCATATCACAACCGTCCCTCATATCGCAACCGTCCCTCGTACCGCAACTGTCCCTCGTACCGCAACTGTCCCTCGTGCCGCAACCGTCCCTCGTACCTCAACCGTCCCTCATATCGCAACCGTCCCTCATATCGCAACCGTCCCTCATATCGCAACCGTCCCTCATATCGCAACCGTCCCTCATATCACAACTGTCCCTCATATCGCAACCGTCCCTCGTACCGCAACCGTCCCTCGTACCTCAACCGTCCCTCATATCGCAACCATCCCTCGTACCTCAACCGTCCCTCATATCGCAACCGTCCCTCATATCGCAACCATCCCTCGTACCTCAACCGTCCCTCATACCGCAACCGTCCCTCATATCGCAACCGTCCCTCGTACCGCAACCGTCCCTCGTACCTCAACCGTCCCTCATATCGCAACCATCCCTCGTACCTCAACCGTCCCTCATATCACAACCGTCCCTCATATCACAACCGTCCCTCATATCGCAACCGTCCCTCGTACCGCAACCGTCCCTCGTACCGCAACCGTCCCTCATATCGCAACCGTCCCTCATATCGCAACCATCCCTCGTACCTCAACCGTCCCTCATACCGCAACCGTCCCTCATATCGCAACCGTCCCTCGTACCGCAACCGTCCCTCGTACCTCAACCGTCCCTCATATCGCAACCATCCCTCGTACCTCAACCGTCCCTCATATCACAACCGTCCCTCATATCACAACCGTCCCTCATATCGCAACCGTCCCTCGTACCGCAACCGTCCCTCGTACCGCAACCGTCCCTCATATCGCAACCGTCCCTCATATCACAACCGTCCCTCATATCGCAACCGTCCCTCGTACCGCAACCGTCCCTCGTACCGCAACCGTCCCTCATATCGCAACCGTCCCTCATATCGCAACCATCCCTCGTACCTCAACCGTCCCTCATACCGCAACCGACCCTCGTACCGCAACCGTCCCTCGTACCGCAACCGTCCCTCGTACCTCAACCGTCCCTCGTACCTCAACCGTCCCTCATATCGCAACCGTCCCTCGTACCGCAACCGTCCCTCGTACTTCAACCGTCCCTCGTACCTCAACCGTCCCTCATATCGCAACCGTCCCTCGTACCTCTACCGTCCCTCATATTGCAACCGTCCCTCATATCGCAACCGTCCCTCATATCGCAACCGTCCCTCATATCACAACCGTCCCTCGTACCGCAACCGTCCCTCATATCGCAACCGTCCCTCATATCGCAACCATCCCTCGTACCTCAACCGTCCCTCATACCGCAACCGTCCCTCGTACCTCAACCGTCCCTCGTACCTCAACCGTCCCTCATATCGCAACCGTCCCTCGTACCGCAACCGTCCCTCGTACTTCAACCGTCCCTCGTACCTCAACCGTCCCTCATATCGCAACCGTCCCTCGTACCTCTACCGTCCCTCATATCGCAACCGTCCCTCATATCGCAACCGTCCCTCATATCGCAACCGTCCCTCATATCGCAACCGTCCCTCGTACCGCAACCGTCCCTCGTACCACAACCGTCCCTCATATCACAACCGTCCCTCATATCGCAACCGTCCCTCATATCGCAACCGTCCCTCATATCGCAACCGTCCCTCGTATCGCAACCGTCCCTCGTACCGCAACTGTCCCTCGTGCTGCAACCGTCCCTCGTACCTCAACCGTCCCTCATATCGCAACCGTCCCTCATATCGCAACCGTCCCTCATATCGCAACCGTCCCTCATATCGCAACCGTCCCTCATATCACAACCGTCCCTCATATCGCAACCGTCCCTCGTACCGCAACCGTCCCTCGTACCTCAACCGTCCCTCATATCGCAACCATCCCTCGTACCTCAACCGTCCCTCATATCGCAACCGTCCCTCATATCACAACCGTCCCTCATATCGCAACCGTCCCTCGTACCGCAACCGTCCCTCGTACCGCAACCGTCCCTCATATCGCAACCGTCCCTCATATCGCAACCATCCCTCGTACCTCAACCGTCCCTCATATCACAACCGTCCCTCATATCACAACCGTCCCTCATATCGCAACCGTCCCTCGTACCGCAACCGTCCCTCATATCACAACCGTCCCTCATATCGCAACCATCCCTCGTACCTCAACCGTCCCTCATATTGCAACCGTCCCTCATATCGCAACCATCCCTCGTACCGCAACCGTCCCTCGTACCGCAACCGTCCCTCATATCGCAACCGTCCCTCATATCGCAACCATCCCTCGTACCTCAACCGTCCCTCATATCACAACCGTCCCTCATATCGCAACCGTCCCTCGTACCGCAACCGTCCCTCATACCGCAACCGTCCCTCATACCGCAACCGTCCCTCGTACCTCAACCGTCCCTCATATCACAACCGTCCCTCATATCACAACCGTCCCTCATATCGCAACCGTCCCTCGTACCGCAACCGTCCCTCGTACCGCAACCGTCCCTCATATCGCAACCGTCCCTCATATCGCAACCATCCCTCGTACCTCAACCGTCCCTCATACCGCAACCGTCCCTCGTACCGCAACCGTCCCTCGTACCGCAACCGTCCCTCGTACCTCAACCGTCCCTCGTACCTCAACCGTCCCTCATATCGCAACCGTCCCTCGTACCGCAACCGTCCCTCGTACTTCAACCGTCCCTCGTACCTCAACCGTCCCTCATATCGCAACCGTCCCTCGTACCTCTACCGTCCCTCATATCGCAACCGTCCCTCATATCGCAACCGTCCCTCATATCGCAACCGTCCCTCATATCACAACCGTCCCTCGTACCGCAACCGTCCCTCATATCGCAACCGTCCCTCATATCGCAACCATCCCTCGTACCTCAACCGTCCCTCATACCGCAACCGTCCCTCGTACCTCAACCGTCCCTCGTACCTCAACCGTCCCTCATATCGCAACCGTCCCTCGTACCGCAACCGTCCCTCGTACTTCAACCGTCCCTCGTACCTCAACCGTCCCTCATATCGCAACCGTCCCTCGTACCTCTACCGTCCCTCATATCGCAACCGTCCCTCATATCGCAACCGTCCCTCATATCGCAACCGTCCCTCGTATCGCAACCGTCCCTCGTACCGCAACCGTCCCTCGTACCACAACCGTCCCTCATATCACAACCGTCCCTCATATCGCAACCGTCCCTCATATCGCAACCGTCCCTCATATCGCAACCGTCCCTCGTATCGCAACCGTCCCTCGTACCGCAACTGTCCCTCGTGCTGCAACCGTCCCTCGTACCTCAACCGTCCCTCATATCGCAACCGTCCCTCATATCGCAACCGTCCCTCATATCGCAACCGTCCCTCATATCGCAACCGTCCCTCATATCACAACCGTCCCTCATATCGCAACCGTCCCTCGTACCGCAACCGTCCCTCGTACCTCAACCGTCCCTCATATCGCAACCATCCCTCGTACCTCAACCGTCCCTCATATCGCAACCGTCCCTCATATCACAACCGTCCCTCATATCGCAACCGTCCCTCGTACCGCAACCGTCCCTCGTACCGCAACCGTCCCTCATATCGCAACCGTCCCTCATATCGCAACCATCCCTCGTACCTCAACCGTCCCTCATATCACAACCGTCCCTCATATCACAACCGTCCCTCATATCGCAACCGTCCCTCGTACCGCAACCGTCCCTCGTACCGCAACCGTCCCTCATATCGCAACCGTCCCTCATATCGCAACCGTCCCTCATATCACAACCGTCCCTCATATCGCAACCGTCCCTCGTATCGCAACCGTCCCTCGTACCGCAACTGTCCCTCGTGCCGCAACCGTCCCTCGTACCTCAACCGTCCCTCATATCGCAACCGTCCCTCATATCGCAACCGTCCCTCATATCGCAACCGTCCCTCATATCGCAACCGTCCCTCATATCACAACCGTCCCTCATATCGCAACCGTCCCTCGTACCGCAACCGTCCCTCGTACCTCAACCGTCCCTCATATCGCAACCATCCCTCGTACCTCAACCGTCCCTCATATCGCAACCGTCCCTCATATCGCAACCATCCCTCGTACCTCAACCGTCCCTCATACCGCAACCGTCCCTCATATCACAACCGTCCCTCATATCGCAACCGTCCCTCGTACCGCAACCGTCCCTCGTACCTCAACCGTCCCTCATATCGCAACCATCCCTCGTACCTCAACCGTCCCTCATATCACAACCGTCCCTCATATCACAACCGTCCCTCATATCGCAACCGTCCCTCGTACCGCAACCGTCCCTCGTACCGCAACCGTCCCTCATATCGCAACCGTCCCTCATATCGCAACCATCCCTCGTACCTCAACCGTCCCTTATACCGCAACCGTCCCTCGTACCGCAACCGTCCCTCGTACCTCAACCGTCCCTCGTACCTCAACCGTCCCTCATATCGCAACCGTCCCTCGTACCGCAACCGTCCCTCGTACTTCAACCGTCCCTCGTACCTCAACCGTCCCTCATATCGCAACCGTCCCTCGTACCGCAACCGTCCCTCGTACCTCTACCGTCCCTCATATCGCAACCGTCCCTCATATCGCAACCGTCCCTCATATCGCAACCGTCCCTCATATCGCAACCGTCCCTCGTACCGCAACCGTCCCTCGTACCGCAACCATCCCTCATATCACAACCGTCCCTCATATCGCAACCGTCCCTCATATCGCAACCGTCCCTCATATCGCAACCGTCCCTCGTATCGCAACCGTCCCTCGTACCGCAACTGTCCCTCGTACCTCAACCGTCCCTCATATCGCAACCGTCCCTCATATCACAACCGTCCCTCATATCGCAACCGTCCCTCGTACTGCAACCGTCCCTCGTACCTCAACCGTCCCTCATATCGCAACCATCCCTCGTACCTCAACCGTCCCTCATACCGCAACCGTCCCTCGTACCTCAACCGTCCCTCATATCACAACCGTCCCTCATATCACAACCGTCCCTCATATCGCAACCGTCCCTCGTACCGCAACCGTCCCTCGTACCGCAACCGTCCCTCATATCGCAACCGTCCCTCATATCGCAACCATCCCTCGTACCTCAACCGTCCCTCATACTGCAACCGTCCCTCGTACCGCAACCGTCCCTCATACTGCAACCGTCCCTCGTACCGCAACCGTCCCTCATACCGCAACCGTCCCTCGTACCGCAACCGTCCCTCATATCACAACCGTCCCTCGTACCGCAACCGTCCCTCATACTGCAACCGTCCCTCGTACCGCAACCGTCCCTCATACCGCAACCGTCCCTCATATCGCAACCGTCCCTCGTACCGCAACCGTCCCTCATATCGCAACCGTCCCTCGTATCGCAACCGTCCCTCGTACCACAACCGTCCCTCATACCGCAACCGTCCCTCATACCGCAACCGTCCCTCGTACCTCAACCGTCCCTCGTACCACAACCGTCCCTCATATCGCAACCGTCCCTCGTACCTCAACTGTCCCTCGTACCTCAATCGTCCCTCGTACCTCAATCGTCCCTCGTACCTCAATCGTCCCTCGTACTGCAACCGTCCCTCGTACCTCAATCGTCCCTCGTACTGCAATCGTCCCTCGTACCTCAATCGTCCCTCGTACTGCAATCGTCCCTCGTACCTCAATCGTCCCTCGTACTGCAACCGTCCCTCGTACCTCAACCGTCCCTCGTACCTCAACCGTCCCTCATACCGCAACCGTCCCTCGTACCTCAACCGTCCCTCATACCGCAACCGTCCCTCGTACCGCAACCGTCCCTCATACTGCAACCGTCCCTCGTACCGCAACCGTCCCTCATACCGCAACCGTCCCTCATATCGCAACCGTCCCTCGTACCTCAACCGTCCCTCATATCGCAACCGTCCCTCATATCGCAACCGTCCCTCGTACCACAACCGTCCCTCATACCGCAACCGTCCCTCATACCGCAACCGTCCCTCGTACCTCAACCGTCCCTCGTACCACAACCGTCCCTCATATCGCAACCGTCCCTCGTACCTCAACTGTCCCTCGTACCTCAATCGTCCCTCGTACCTCAATCGTCCCTCGTACCTCAATCGTCCCTCGTACTGCAACCGTCCCTCGTACCTCAATCGTCCCTCGTACTGCAATCGTCCCTCGTACCTCAATCGTCCCTCGTACTGCAATCGTCCCTCGTACCTCAATCGTCCCTCGTACCTCAATCGTCCCTCGTACTGCAACCGTCCCTCGTACCTCAACCGTCCCTCGTACCTCAATCGTCCCTCGTACTACAATCGTCCCTCGTACTACAATCGTCCCTCGTACCTCAATCGTCCCTCGTACTGCAACCGTCCCTCGTACCTCAATCGTTCCTCGTACCTCAATCGTCCCTCGTACTGCAACCGTCCCTCGTACTGCAACCGTCCCTCGTACCTCAACTGTCCCTCGTACCTCAACCGTCCTTCATATTGCAACCGTCCCTCGTACTGCTAGCATCCCTCGTATCGCGACCGTCCCTTGTACTGCGACCGTCTCTCATACCTCAATCGTCCCTCCTACTGCAACCGTCCCTTGTACTGCGACCGTCCCTCGTACCTCAACTGTCCCTCGTACCTCAATCGTCCCTCGTACTGCAACCGTCCCTCGTACCTCAATCGTCCCTCGTACTGCAACCGTCCCTCGTACCTCAACTGTCCCTCGTACCTCAATCGTCCCTCGTACTGCAACCGTCCCTCGTACCTCAATCGTCCCTCGTACCTCAATCGTCCCTCGTACTGCAACCGTCCCTCGTACCTCAACCGTCCCTCGTACCTCAATCGTCCCTCGTACCTCAATCGTCCCTCGTACTACAATCGTCCCTCGTACCTCAATCGTTCCTCATACCTCAATCGCCCCTCGTACTGCAACCGTCCCTCGTACCTCAACTGTCCCTCGTACCTCAACCGTCCTTCGTATCGCGACCGTCCCTTGTACTGCGACCGTCTCTCATACCTCAATCGTCCCTCCTACTGCAACCGTCCCTTGTACTGCGACCGTCTCTCGTACCTCAATCTCCCTCGTACTACAATCGTCCCTCGTACCTCAATCGTCCCTCGTACTGCAACCGTCCCTCGTACCTCAACTGTCCCTCGTACCTCAACCGTCCTTCGTATCGCGACCGTCCCTTGTACTGCGACCGTCTCTCATACCTCAATCGTCCCTCGTACTACAATCGTCCCTCGTACCTCAATCGTCCCTCGTACTGCAATCGTCCCTCGTACCTCAACTGTCCCTCGTACCTCAACCGTCCTTCGTATCGCGACCGTCCCTTGTACTGCGACCGTCTCTCATACCTCAATCGTCCCTCCTACTGCAACCGTCCCTTGTACTGCGACAGTCCCTTGTATCCCGACCATCTCCTGGAACCTGACCATCCTTCGTACCTCTACCCTCCCTTGTACTTCAACTGCCCCAGTACCCTGACTGTCCATTGTACCCTGGCTGTCCCTCATACCCCGAAATCCCTCATACCCCAACAATCCTTCGTATCAGATTGTCTCTCATACCCCGACAATCCCTCGTACCCCAACCATCCCTCGTACCCCAACAGTCCTTCGTACCCCGACCATCTCTTGTACCCCACAGTCTCTGGAATTTGCTGTTGGCTGGTCGCCGGTGTTGCTGTGTTATGACACCACCCCCCCTTTCTGTCGTCTGGTTGTCACTCTCCCGTGTCATGGCTGACGGCGCTGGAGCCTCTCCGGCTGCTCGTGATGCTCGGCTGCAGACTCTACACTACGAGGAATTTCTGAGCGCGTTGTGTCATGTTGGCCAATGTCACCGGGGAAAATAAACACGGGGGGTCTTAGTGGGGGGGGCTGACATTTGTGGATGGGATATGAACCCCAAATCTACAAGAGTGACACCCCACACACCGATCAGAATCTACAGGGGTTACTACCCCACACACGACCAGAATCTACAGAGGTGACACCCCACACACCCCAACCAGAATCTACAGGGGTGACACCCCACACACCGACCAGAATCTACAGGGGTGACACCCCACACACCGACCAGAATCTACAGGGGTGACACCCCACACACCAACCAGAATCTACAGGGGTGACACCCCACACACCGACCAGAATCTACAGGGGTGACACCCCACACACCGACCAGAATCTACAGAGGTGACACCCCACACACCGACCAGAATCTACAGGAGTGACACCCCACACACCGACCAGAATCTACAGGGGTGACACCCCACACACCGACCAGAATCTACAGGAGTGACACCCCACACACCGACCAGAATCTACAGGGGTGACACCCCACACACCAACCAGAATCTACAGGGGTGACACCCTACACACCGACCAGAATCTACAGGGGTGACACCCCACACACCGACCAGAATCTACAGGGGTGACACCCCACACACCGACCAGAATCTACAGGGGTGACACCCTACACACCGACCAGAATCTACAGGGGTGACACCCCACACGCCGACCAGAATCTACAGGGGTGACACCCCACACACCGACCAGAATCTACAGGGGTGACACCCTACACACCAACCAGAATCTACAGGGGTGACACCCCACACACCGACCAGAATCTACAGGGGTGACACCCCACACACCAACCAGAATCTACAGGGGTGACACCCTACACACCAACCAGTTAATTGGGTCGCATGACTGTGCTACTAAAGGGTTAAATGTAGCATTGGGATTAGTGTTAGGGTTACAATTAGGACTAGTGCTGAAGTTAGGGTTGGTGTTAAGGTTAGCAATTGGGTTATAGTAAGAGTTAATGTTAGGGTTAGAGTTACAGTTAGGACTAATGATGAAGTCAGGGGGTCGTGTTGGCATTAAAGTGTTAGGGTTAGAATTAGTGTCACAGTTAGAGTCAGGGTTCAGGGTTAGAATTAGGGAACAGGTTAGTTAGGGTAGGTGTTAGGGTTGGAGTCACAGGTAGAGTTGGGGTTAATGGTAGGGTTTGAATTAGAGTTACAGGAGCTCCTCCCACCTATCCGAGTTTGTGCCAAAAATGGTCCCCGGTTAGCTGGTCCTGTAATGTTAGATGATGTAATAAATATGGTTCATTGTAATGATTGTACAATAGTATTCCTCATATTGTCACATTGCCTGTATATTGCCCATATATCTAATATCTTCCATGTGTTGCCCATGTATCTAACATCCTCCCATTTTTTGCCCATGTAACTAATACATTCCTGTGTATTGCCCATGTATCTAAAATCTTTCCATGTGTTGCCCATGTGTCTAATATCTGCCAATGCGTCGCCTATGTATCTAATATCTTCCCATGTGTTGCCCATGCATCTAATATCTTCACATGTGTTGCCCTTGTATCTAATATCTTCCAATGTGCTGCCCTTGTATCTAATATCTTCCCATGTGTTGCCCTTGTATCTAATATCTTCCCATGTGTTGCCCTTGTATGTAATATCTTCCCATGTGTTGCCCTTGTATCTAATATCTTCCCATGTGTTGCCCATGCATCTAATATCTTCCCATGTGTTGCCCTTGTATCTAATATCTTCCCATGTGTTGCCCTTGTATCTAATATCTTCCCATGTGTTGCCCATGCATCTAATATCTTCCCATGTGTTGCCCATGCATCTAATATCTTCACATGTGTTGCCCTTGTATCTAATATCTTCCAATGTGCTGCCCTTGTATCTAATATCTTCCCATGTGTTGCCCTTGTATCTAATATCTTCCCATGTGTTGCCCTTGTATCTAATATCTTCCCATGTGTTGCCCTTGTATCTAATATCTTCCCATGTGTTGCCCATGTATCTAATATCTTCCCATGTGTTGACCATGTATCTAATATCTTCCCATTTATTTATTATCTGCCCATGTGTTGCCCATGTATCTAACATCCTCCCATTTTTTGCCCATGTAACTAATACATTCCTGTGTATTGCCCACGCATCTAATATCTGCCCATGTGTCGCCCCTGTATCTAATATCTTCCCATGTGTTGCCCATGTATCTAAAATCTTCCCATGTGTTGCCCATGTGTCTAATATCTGCCAATGTGTCGCCAATGTATCTAATATCTGCCCATGTGTCGCCCCTGTATCTAATATCTTCCCATGTGTTGCCCATGTATCTAAAATCTTCCCATGTGTTGCCCATGTGTCTAATATCTGCCAATGTGTCGCCAATGTATCTAATATCTGCCCATGTGTCTAATATCTGCCCCAATATCTGCCCATGTAGCTAATATCTGCCAATCTGTTGCTCAGAATCTGTTTGGATAATGACCCATTTTCGGGTGAAATCAGATGAATTAATCACCCCCCCCCCCCCTCCCCATGGATCTCACACTCTGGTGACAGCTGTGATGGGGACATTCGGGGGCCCGGTGTGGACATGTTATTCTTGGGGCCCCTCCATCACTGCAGCCTTTGTCCATTGATGTGCAGGTGACACGGATGAGGATTGATGGGGGACATCCGTCTCCATGCCGGGACTCGGTGCAATGACATGGAGGGGACAGTGACAGATGGATCATGTATGGGATGAAGCGTCCATGTCCATCCGTCATCACTGGAGGAACCTGGAAGAGACAGGATGATAGACGAGCCGGAGTCACTCCCTGACACCCTGCTGGGCCCCGGGCCCCCCGCCGACCACTATGTCATGGAATTGTGACCAGGAATGTCCTATGACCAGGGGGCTCTGCGACAGACATTCCTCCATACACCACACACTGCGACAGACAGTCCTCCATACACCGCACACTGCGACAGACAGTCCTCCATACACCGCACACTGCGACAGACAGTCCTCCATACACCGCACACTGCGACAGACAGTCCTCCATACACCGCACACTGCGACAGACAGTCCTCCATACACCGCACACTGCGACAGACAGTCCTCCATACACCGCACACTGCGACAGACAGTCCTCCATACACCGCACACTGCGACAGACAGTCCTCCATACACCGCACACTGCGACAGACAGTCCTCCATACACCGCACACTGCGACAGACAGTCCTCCATACACCGCACACTGCGACAGACAGTCCTCCATACACCGCACACTGCGACAGACAGTCCACCATACGCCGCACACTGCGACAGACAGTCCTCCATACACCGCACACTGCGACAGACAGTCCTCCATACACCGCACACTGCGACAGACAGTCCTCCATACACCACACACTGCGACAGACAGTCCTCCATACACCGCACACTGCGACAGACAGTCCTCCATACACCGCACACTGCGACAGACAGTCCTCCATACACCGCACACTGCGACAGACAGTCCTCCATACACCGCACACTGCGACAGACAGTCCACCATACGCCGCACACTGCGACAGACAGTCCTCCATATGTGGTGCTTGTCGCATCTTTTGTGTGTTTTGGTAAAAACGCGTTGATTACAGTCAGGGACAACGCATGGAAGACGCACTTAAACACAATCTTCAATTTCATTGGTGCATTTTTCATCACACATGTAATGCGTCTCGTGTTTGTTACATTTTAATACAATACATTTTTTTTTTTTAAATGCGTTTTCTATCGCCATGGCGCGATCGGATCCTTCGCGATGTCGGAAGGTGGAGACTTGGAGTGAAAGGTTCCCAAACTTTAGGATACGGAGGGAAGGGGATGTTGGGGGTCGGTCAATAGTTGCTCAGGTTGGGGGGGGGGGGGGGGCTTCTGTAACGCACACCGGGAAGCTTTCATTGGGCATTTATACGGGGGGGGGGGGGGGAAGCAGGATGAGATCCTCCTGAATATAGTGACAGGTCCTCTTTAGAACAAAGCCTGTCTCTATACAATGGAGGAAGGAAGAGCCGAGTACTCTGCACAGAACACTTTGAACTGCCCTGCTATGAATAGTGTGCGGGGGAGGGGAGGAAGGTGTGAACACTGGGGGGGGGGGGGGGGGGGGGGGCTCTCACCTTCCTATATAGACTCTCCATATGTAAAACAGACTGAATATCATTATATATTAATCCCACCATCGCTCCCCAGATTACTGCCACCATCAACACATCGATCGGAATTCACGGAGGGGGATGGTACGTTGTTATCATATTACAACAAAGTAACTACAAGGAACACAACAGGAAATCACAAGATGTAAATATTTATATTAAACAGGAAATGTGAAGGTAAAATCCCCGCATTGGAAATATCCAGCCGGCCGTGGTGGTTGAAACGCAGTTTAGACCTTTGTGTTTCGGGAACATGCGCAAAAAAAAAAAACGCGGACGTTTCCGACACGCACAGAAACGCGCTGCACATGAGCAGATGAGCCGCGTTGCCATTCATTGTTATTGGCATCTCCAGGAATTTGCTAAAGCGCACATAGAAGTCACTGATCATACGTGCAAATGTACGCATGACACGGACAGATGATGCGGCTTGTGAACGTTTTTTCACCCCGCGGTAAAAAGCCAAAATAGATTTCTAATGCCTAACACAGGAAATGAAAAAAAAAAAAAAAATACGCAAAGCTGTGACCCGAGCCTAAAGAAGGAATTATCGCTCCTCTATAAAGTGCAGTTCGAGGTTTCATGACTCCACCTGTGTGTGTGCATAACATTGTAAGGTGTTCATGAGCATCGGACACGCATGATGTACATGTGTTTTGGGGGCGCTCACAATTAGTGATGGACGAACGTTTCGCCCGGCGGTCGTTTCGCGGCGAATTTCCGACTTTCGCCGTCCGCGGGTTCGAACGCCTTTTTCCGTCGTTCGCCCCGGCGGACTTACGTGTTTAATGTATACAAGAACTTTAACCTTTCGTGACACGTTTATCATGTGTTACAGGACAACCAATTGAGACATGACAGCTCATGGACACTTGGACATTCCCCCTAACCTATAAATACACCCGATCCGGTGGCCATTTTACATTCTTTCTTCTGTCACTGTAGGGAAAGGATCCTGTGTGGAGTAGGGACAGAGAAAACGCTAGCTATTTGGTACACAAAAGTTCTTTTCAGGACTGGTATAGGTGTTAGGTCAGCAGCCTGAGTTTCTTTTGTCAGTTTAGATAAAGGGACAGAGCGCTGTATGCTGCTATTTTAGGGACAGCTCAGCCAGATTAGTCTTTCTTCATCATCATCATCATCATCATCATTAGCTGTTACTATCAGGTCCACAAAAGAGCTGTTCCAGCTAATCGTTCCAGCCTACTCTTTTTTGCCAATTTGTATAGGGACAGGCAGGAAGCAGTGTGTCAGGCAGTGAGGATAATTTTAAAGACTTGCTGTTACTATTAGTTCCACAAAGGTTCTTTTCAGGACTGGTATCAGTGGTACGGTAATAGGCTTGTACACGTATAATATTCTTTCTTCCAAATATAGAAAGAATATTATACTTGACTGCTGCCCTTCTGCTGCAGTCTGCTAATCATTCACAACTCACTTGTTCCACAAAGCTCTTTATCAGGACTGGTAACTTGGTCTGTCTAGGGTGCTACGGTACATAGGCTTGGGTGCGGTACAGTCTGCTGTTCTGTAAGGACCGCTATCGGTCCACAATACATAGGGTTGCCGTGCACTACTGCTGACCGCTGCCCTATACTGCAGCAGTCCTTCAGCGGTATAGGGACTGACGCACAGTCTGCTAAACACTAATACACAACCTGCTTGGTCCACAAAAGTTCTTATAAGGACTGGTAACTTGGTATAGGGTGCTACGGTACATAGGCCTGAGTGCGTTACAGTCTGCTGTTCTGTAAGGACCGCTATCGGTCCACAATACATAGGGTTGCCGTGCACTACTGCTGACCGCTGCCCTATACTGCAGCAGTCCTTCAGCGGTATAGGGACTGACGCACAGTCTGCTAAACACTAACACACAACCTGCTTGGTCCACAAAAGTTTTTATAAGGACTGGTAACTTGGTATAGGGTGCTACGGTACATAGGCCTGAGTGCAGTACAGTCTGCTGTTCTGTAAGGACCGCTATCGGTCCACAATACATAGGGTTGCCGTGCACTACTGCTGACCGCTGCCCTATACTGCAGCAGTCCTTCATTGGTATAGGGACTGACGTACAGTCTGCTAATCACTAACACACAACCTGCTTGGTCCACAAAAGTTCTTATAAGGACTGGTAACTTGGTATAGGGTGCTACGGTACATAGGCCTGAGTGCGTTACAGTCTGCTGTTCTGTAAGGACCGCTATCGGTCCACAATACATAGGGTTGCCGTGCACTACTGCTGACCGCTGCCCTATACTGCAGCAGTCCTTCATTGGTATAGGGACTGACGTACAGTCTGCTAATCACTAACACACAACCTGCTTGGTCCACAAAAGTTCTTATAAGGACTGGTAACTTGGTATAGGGTGCTACGGTACATAGGCCTGAGTGCGTTACAGTCTGCTGTTCTGTAAGGACCGCTATCGGTCCACAATACATAGGGTTGCCGTGCACTACTGCTGACCGCTGCCCTATACTGCAGCAGTCCTTCAGCGGTATAGGGACTGACGCACAGTCTGCTAAACACTAACACACAACCTGCTTGGTCCACAAAAGTTTTTATAAGGACTGGTAACTTGGTATAGGGTGCTACGGTACATAGGCCTGAGTGCAGTACAGTCTGCTGTTCTGTAAGGACCGCTATCGGTCCACAATACATAGGGTTGCCGTGCACTACTGCTGACCGCTGCCCTATACTGCAGCAGTCCTTCATTGGTATAGGGACTGACGTACAGTCTGCTAATCACTAACACACAACCTGCTTGGTCCACAAAAGTTCTTATAAGGACTGGTAACTTGGTATAGGGTGCTACGGTACATAGGCCTGAGTGCGTTACAGTCTGCTGTTCTGTAAGGACCGCTATCGGTCCACAATACATAGGGTTGCCGTGCACTACTGCTGACCGCTGCCCTATACTGCAGCAGTCCTTCATTGGTATAGGGACTGACGTACAGTCTGCTAATCACTAACACACAACCTGCTTGGTCCACAAAAGTTCTTATAAGGACTGGTAACTTGGTATAGGGTGCTACGGTACATAGGCCTGAGTGCGTTACAGTCTGCTGTTCTGTAAGGACCGCTATCGGTCCACAATACATAGGGTTGCCGTGCACTACTGCTGACCGCTGCCCTATACTGCAGCAGTCCTTCAGCGGTATAGGGACTGACGCACAGTCTGCTAAACACTAACACACAACCTGCTTGGTCCACAAAAGTTTTTATAAGGACTGGTAACTTGGTATAGGGTGCTACGGTACATAGGCCTGAGTGCAGTACAGTCTGCTGTTCTGTAAGGACCGCTATCGGTCCACAATACATAGGGTTGACGTGCACTACTGCTGACCGCTGCCCTATACTGCAGCAGTCCTTCAGCGGTATAGGGACTAAGAGTTTTGTCACAGGGTGATTTAAAAAATGACAGGCAGAGGAAGAGGCAGGCCCTTCCGCAGGGGTGGTAGGGGTAGGGCAGGAGCAACAGCCTTGAGCCAAAGTGGGAAGTTGCAGAAGGTGCGTTCAATTACTTTAAAGGACGCACCAGACTTGGTTGAGTGGCTCACTCAGCCTTATTCTTCTGCACCCTCCTCATCCTCTCGATCTGCACCCTCTTCTTCACTCTCTGCTATGTGCACCCCCAAAGACACTACCACCAACAACACCACCACCACCACATACCTTCCGCTTGAGTGCAAATGGGGGCCTTCATGCTCCAGTGTTTTAATAGGGACCCCCGTATAAAAAGCATGAGGGTCAAGGACCAGTACTGGGTGGCAACGTACTTAGATCCCCGGTACAAACACAAAATGGCGGAAATGTTACCGCCGTCGCAGAGGGCTGTCAGAATGCAGCACTTCCAGGCCTTGCTTCGAGAAATGCTGCATTCTGCTTTTGCGTGCGCTGGCAGAGGAGCAATTCCCACTCCCAGAGAAGGATTTGCGGGTACCAATCCAACAGCGCCTGCAAGAAGAGGCCGGTTTGAAGATGTGTTGGTGACTTCGGATATGAGGTCATTCTTTCAGCCGACCCATCGACAGGTGTCATCCGGATCCAGCATCAGGGAACGCCTAGACCGTCAGGTGTCCGACTACATTGGGTTAACGGCCGATGTGGACGCTCTGAGGAGTGATGAACCCCTAGACTACTGGGTGGGCAGGCTTGACCTCTGGCCAGAGCTTGCCCAATTTGCAATCGAACTGTTGGCTTGCCCCTCATCCAGTGTCCTGTCCGAAAGGACGTTCAGCGCAGCAGGGGGGATTGTGACCGATAAGCGTACTCGCCTAGCTCACGACAGTGTTAACTACCTCACATTTCTAAAAATGAATGAGGCATGGATCTCGGAGGAATTCAACACATGTGATCAGTAGACCATGTATATGTCTATAAACAATTTTTGGAATCAAGCACACAGACCTTCTTAATTCATTTGGCTCACTTCCCTGACCCAAAAAAGCACACCGTACTATATGCCCCTACCCTCCTCTTTGAAGAGGTTGAGCGGTGTCATATTTCTACTGGGGCTGCTTATTATGAGGGGTTCCCACCATCCCTGTGCTGTGCTGACTTCCTCCTGGGTGTTCTTATTATGAGGGGCTCCCACCATCCCTGTGCTGTGCTGACTTCCTCCTGGGGGTTCTTATTATGAGGGGCTCCCACCATCCCTGTGCTGTGCTGACTTCCTCCTGGGGGTTCTTATTATGAGGGGATCACACCATCCCTGTGCTGTGCTGACTTCCTCCTGGGGCTGCTTACGGTGCTGCTGTCAGCGCTGTATGTCACGGAGCTGCTGTCAGCGCTGTATGTCACGGTGCTGCTGTCAGCGCTGTATGTCACGGAGCTGCTGTCAGCGCTGTATGTCACGGAGCTGCTGTCAGCGCTGTATGTCACGGAGCTGCTGTCAGCGCTGTATGTCACGGAGCTGCTGTCAGCGCTGTATGTCACGGAGCTGCTGTCAGCGCTGTATGTCACGGAGCTGCTGTCAGCGCTGTATGTCACGGAGCTGCTGTCAGCGCTGTATGTCACGGTGCTGCTGTCAGCGCTGTATGTCACGGAGCTGCTGTCAGCGCTGTATGTCACGGTGCTGCTGTCAGCGCTGTATGTCACGGAGCTGCTGTCAGCGCTGTATGTCACGGAGCTGCTGTCAGTGCTGTATGTCACGGAGCTGCTGTCAGCGCTGTATGTCACGGAGCTGCTGTCAGCGCTGTATGTCACGGAGCTGCTGTCAGCGCTGTATGTCACGGTGCTGCTGTCAGCGCTGTATGTCACGGAGCTGCTGTCAGCGCTGTATGTCACGGAGCTGCTGTCAGCGCTGTATGTCACGGAGCTGCTGTCAGCGCTGTATGTCACGGAGCTGCTGTCAGCGCTGTATGTCACGGAGCTGCTGTCAGCGCTGTATGTCACGGTGCTGCTGTCAGCGCTGTATGTCACGGAGCTGCTGTCAGCGCTGTATGTCACGGAGCTGCTGTCAGCGCTGTATGTCACGGAGCTGCTGTCAGCGCTGTATGTCACGGAGCTGCTGTCAGCGCTGTATGTCACGGAGCTGCTGTCAGCGCTGTATGTCACGGTGCTGATGTCAGTGCTCTGTATTACGGTGCTGCTGTCAGTGCTCTGTATCTCCTGCACCCTCTTGTTTGCCTACCCTGGTCCCTGACCTTCCCTCTCCTCCATTGTCTTCATTAGCTCCATAGTACTCCTGAATTGTCAGAACAATTTCCCAAATAAAAAAAAAATGCTTGTAGTTATCGATCCCAAATTCACCTCATACATGTATTATGCTATTGTCCAGGTGGTGGGACTACGTGCTACCCCCTAATAATTACCCCGTGGCCGCAAATTCGACCTAAAGGTTTGCGAAATTCGCCTCCCATTGAAGTCAATGGAGCCCGCGGCGAACGGTCGTTTTCGCGAACGTTTGTGTCCGTTCGCGTTTCGCGTTCGCGAAACGTCCCGTCGGAAGTTCGTCCATCACTACTCACAATGGACTCCCACTGCTTATCAGAGCTTACATGTGAAGACACGTGTGCATGGTTGAGGTGCATTAGGGAAGAAAAAGGGTCAGGTATGTTTATTTGCTGCATGGACGTTTATCGAGGACTTCAATCCCATACCCTCCAACCCGATCCCATATGAACCCCATCCCTTCCAGACAGATCCCATCCGAGACCCATCCCTTCCAATCCCATCCCTCCCATCCAAGACCCATCCCCTCCAACCCCATCCCCATCCCCTCCAACCCCATCCCCTCCAATCCCATCCCTTCCAGCCAGATCCCCTCCGAACCCCATCCCCTCCAACCCCATCCCCTTCAACCAGATCCCATCCGAACCCCATCCCCTCCAATCCCATCCCTTCCAGCCAGATGCCATCCGAGACCCATCCCTTCCAATCCCATCCCTCCCATCCAAGACCTCTCCCCTCCAAACCCAACCCCATCCCCTCCAACCCCATCCCCTCCAATCCCATCCCTTCCAGCCAGATCCCCTCCAACCAGATCCCCTCCGAACCCCATCCCCTCCAACCCCATCCCCTTCAACCAGATCCCATCCGAACCCCATCCCCTCCAATCCCATCCCTTCCAGCCAGATGCCATCCGAGACCCATCCCTTCCAATCCCATCCCTCCCATCCAAGACCTCTCCCCTCCAAACCCAACCCCATCCCCTCCAACCCCATCCCCTCCAATCCCATCCCTTCCAGCCAGATCCCCTCCAACCAGATCCCCTCCGAACCCCATCCCCTCCAACCCCATCCCCTTCAACCAGATTCCATCCGAACCCCATCCCCTCCAATCCCATCCCTTCCAGCCAGATGCCATCCGAGACCCATCCCTCCCATCCAAGACCTCTCCCCTCCAACCCCAACCCCATCCCCTCCAATCCCATCCCTTCCAGCCAGATCCCCTCCGAACCCCATCCCCTCCAACCAGATCCCCTCCGAACCCCATCCCCTCCAACCCCATCCCCTTCAACCAGATCCCATCCGAACCCCATCCCCTCCAATCCCATCCCTTCCAGACAGATCCCATCCAAACCTCATCCCCTCCAACCCCATCCCCTCCAATCCCATCCCTTCCAGCCAGATGCCATCCGAGACCCATCCCCTCCAATCCCAACCACATCCCCTCCAACCAGATCCTATTCGAACCCCATCCCCTCCAACCCCATTCCCTCCAAACAGATCCAATCCAAACCCCATCCCCTCCAACCAGATCCCATCCAAACCTCATCCCCTCCAACCCCATCCCTTCCAGACAGATCCCATCTGAACCCCATCCCCTCCAACCACATCCCTTCCAGCCAGATCCCATCCGAACCCCATCCCCTCCAACCAGATCCCATCCGAACCCCATCCCCTCCAACCAGATCCCATCCGAACCCCATCCCCTCCAACCAGATCCCATCCGAACCCCATCCCCTCCAACCCCATCCCTTCCAGACAAATCCCATCCGAATCCATCCCCTCTAACCCTTTCCCCTCCAACCAGATCCCATCCAAGCCCCATCCCCTCCAACCAGATCCCATCCAAACCTCATTCCCTCCAACCCCATCCCTTCCAACCAGATCCCATCAGAACCCCATCCCCTCCAACCACATCCCTTCCAGCCAGATCCCATCCAAGCCCAATCCCCTCCAACCAGATCCCATCCAAACCCCATCCCCTCTAACCCCATCCCTTCCAGAAAGATCCCATTCGAACCCCATCCCCTCCAACCAGATCCCATCTGAACCCCACCCCCTCCAACCACATCCCTTCCAGCCAGATCCCATCTGAACCCCATCCCCTCCAACCCCATCCCCTCCAACCAGATCCCATCCGAACCCCATTCCCTCCAACCCCATCCCTTCCAGACAGATCCCATCCGAATCCATCCCCTCTAACCCCATCCCCTCCAACCAGATCCCATCCAAGCGCCATCCCCTCCAACCTCATCCCTTCCAGACAGATCCCATCCGAACCCCATCCCCTCCAACCAGATCCCATCCAAACCCCATCCCCTCCAACCAGATCCCATAAAAACCCCATCCCATCCAACCAGATCCCATCCAAACCTCATCCCCTCCAACCTCATCCCTTTCAGACAGATCCCACCCGAACCCCATCCCCTCCAACCCCATCCCCTTCAACCAGATCCCATCAGAACCCCATCCCCTCCAATCCCATCCCTTCCAGCCAGATCCCATCCGAGACCCATCTCCTTCAACCCCATCCCCTCCACCCAGATTGCATCTGAACCCCACCCCCTCCAACCCCATCCTTTCCAGACAGATCCAATCCAAACCCCATCCCCTCCAACCAGATTCCATTTGAACCCCATCCCCTCCAACCACATCCCTTCCAGCCAGATCCTATCCGAGCCCCATCTCCTCCAACCAGATCCCTTCCAGCCAGATCCCATCCCAGCCCCATCCCCTCCAACCAGATCCCATCCGAACCCCATCCCTTCCAACCTCATCCCTTCCAGAGAGATCCCATCCGAATCCATCCCCTCAAAGCAGATCCCATTCGAGCCACATCCCCTCCAACCCCATTCCCTCCAACCTCACCCCCTCCAAACTCATCCACTCCAACCCCATATCCTCCAACAGAATCCCATCCAAACCTCATCCCCTCCAACCCCATCCCCTCCAACTGGATCCTCTCAAAACCCATCATCTTCAACCCAATACCCTCCAGTCAGATCCCATCCAAGCCACATCCCCTTCAACCCCATACTCTCCAACCAAATCCCATTTGAATCCCATCCCCTCCAACCCCGTACCTTCCAACCGGATCCCATCTAAATCCTATACCCTTCTACCTCATCCCCTCCAACCCGATTCTCTCCAACCCCATACCCTCCAACTCCATCCCCTCCAACCCCATGCCCTCTAACTGGATGCTCTCCAACCCCATCCTCTCATTAGCAATCATGACAAATGGCCAATTGGAGGGGGAATCAGTTTACATTGTCACGATAAATCAGTTCCGGGGTTAATGTAATAATAACAAGGACTCACCCCTCCGCCCAGAGACTGTAAATCCCATCATCCCAGGAGCTGGAGGAGATTTTCCGCTCTGTGGACACAGATGGGAACCGAACATTTGGGGAGAGTTTGAGGGGGGCCGGCAGCTGTATTTAATTCGGATATGTGTGCTTGGGGGACGGGAGAGGGTTCTGGACTTCACAGTTTTCCTTCTGTTACCTCGTGTTCATTTAAAGTTCATTTCTTTTAATTGAAAAAAAAAATATATATATATATATATATGTATAGTATGGAATAAAAAGAAGAGCTGCCTGTGTCCCACTGGGGAGAATTCCCTTGACTTCCTGTCCTGGAGACCCCACAGGAAGTAAGAGGAAATCTCTCTGAGGGCCCATTCACACTCTTTTAGCGATATCTATTGCGGCCGCCCCGTCGCAGGATCCAGTTTGGTTGGAATATAATAAAAGGGAAATAATATCAAATGTATAGAGATCGGATTTCCCGATTCTTTATTGGAGGATGGAGCGGAGAGCTGGAACATGGAGAGCCCATCGGAGGGCAATACTCGGGGGTGGTCGCAGGTCTGTGGGGGGTCACAGTCCTAGGAGGGCTCTTCTGGGATCCAGAAATAGATACTTTGTAGCGGCAGGTGCGACCTTGGCCCGACTCTCCGCCGTTCCCACACTCCACTTTCACTTCTGAGGGAACGTTTCATACAGGAGAGTCATGACATTCCGGCACACCTCCACCTCCACCGCCGCCGCCGTGTAGGAAATACCACAGATAAAGATGGTAACCACAAAACAGGCCCAAACAGCCGGCCACAGTCACCCTGGAGACCGGCGCAGAGCTGACTCAGAGCCGCCGAGCAGGATGGGGACTCATTGCTCAGGGCGGACTTCTCACTGGAGTTATCTATTAAACCAAATAATGACTACAGGGCCGGAACTATGTGTGATGGGGCCCCACATCCGAACCGTAAAGGGGTCCCCCGCCTTCCTTATCTCCAACTCAAAGGCAGCTCCTCTAGTGATACAGAATACTGATCTAATGGCAATCATATTAGGATGTCTGAGCTATAGAGACATTCATTTCATCCACATGTATGCATTAAGTGATGTTCCTGGTGGGCTCCATAGTCAGTAAGGTCCATAGCCAGACCTTTGCGGGTTCCATATGTGGTGGGCTCCTTAGCCAGACATTGGTGGGCCTCATATCCACACATCAGTGGGATCCACAGCCAGACACGGCTGGGTCCCATAGGCCGACATCTGTGAATTTCATAGCCGGACGTTGTGGGCCTTATTCTTTTTGGGCTCCTTTACCAGACATCGGTGGGTTCCATAGCCAGACATTTGTGGGCCCCATATTTGGAGGGCTCCTTTGCCAGACATTGATTGGATCCATAGCTTGATATTAGTGGTCCCTGTAGCCAGACATTAGTGGGCCCATAGCCAAATATTGGTGAGCCCCATAGCCAGACATTTCTGGAGCCCATACTTGGTGGGCTCCATAGCCAGACCTTTGTGGGCCCCATATATGGTGGACTCCTCAGCCAGACATTGGTGGGCCTCATATCCACACATCAGTGGGATCCATAGCCAGACATTTGTGGGCCACATATTTGGAGGGCTCCTTTGCCAGACATTGGTGGGATCCATAGCTTGATATTAGTGGTCCCTGTAGCCAGACATTAGTCGGCCCATAGCCAAATATTGGTGAGCCCCATAGCCAGACATTTCTGGACCCCATATTTGGTGGGCTCCATAGCCAGACCTTTGTGGGCCCCATATATGGTGGACTCCTTAGCCAGACATTGGTGGGCCTCCTATCCACACGTCAATGGGATCCATAACCAGACATTTGTGTGCCCCAACTTTGGTGGGCTCCATAGCCAGACATTTACGGCACCCATATTTGGAGGGCACCTTTGCCAGACATTGATGGAATCCATAGCTTGATATTAGTGGTCCCTGTAGCCAGACATTAGTGGGCCCATAGCCAAATATTGGTGAGCCCCATAGCCAGACATTTCTGGACCCCATATTTGGTGGGCTAAATAGCCAGACCTTTGTGGGCCCCATATATGATGGACTCCTCGGCCAGACATTGGTGGGCCTCATATCCACACGTCAATGGGATCCATAACCAGACATTTGTGTGCCCCAACTTTGGTGGGCTCCTTTGCCAGACATTGATGGGCCCTATAGCCAGATATCAATGGGCCCTGTAGCCAGACATTGGTGGGTCCATAGCCGGATATTTGTGGCCCCCATATTTAGTGGGCTTCTTTGCCTGACATTGATAGGCCCTATAGTCAGATATCACTGGGCCCATAGGCAGACACTGGTGGGCCCCATGGTCACAATTTAGTGGACTCCCAGCCAGACATTGGTGAGACCTATAGCCAGATATTAGGGGGGGGGTGGATTGAGAGGATAACCATGATGGGCGTCCAACAAAAGACCTGCCGCGGTGGGGGGGGGAATGTATAGTGAGAATATGATTGAGCTCACATGTCCATCCTTGGGATCTAAGCTGGGGATCACCCTATTGGGAATAAGGGGGACCACTTATTGGTATGAGGTGTGTAACTAACCAATCAGAATCTGCCTGTGTATGGCCAGTTATACAATTTTCAGATTTTTCTGGCTATTAGCCGGGGGTCGGTGCAGCATCACGGCCGGTGACAGGCGGGAACATGTCAGATTCCATCAGAAGTTTTCCTGAGAGGTCTTACTCCATGGGGCAGGAACACTTCAGTCCTGGGCACCCCATACTCCGGGGGTTGGCCCCCCCTCCCCCCCACACAGTGCGTTGTAGGAAGACGGAGCCCCCTCATTGGCCGTATCCTGGATTTTCTATAATTACAGACAGCGGAGCTCCGCAGACGACAAATTACAGAGCAGCAGCTTTAGCAGCCACATCTGTGGGCCTGAAACCCGAGCGGATGGTGGCAGACATGCCGAGCTTGTCCCCGCAGCCCCCCCCCCCCGGGGGCCCGTCCTCAGTCACCTCCATATTGCTGCGAGACGGAAGACTCTTCATAGTTACAAACCAGGAAAATGAAAAATGAAGAAGAAGAATGAAGATTTCACCAATCCTAATTATTTTATTATAACATTAAAAAGTGCCAGCGCTGTCCTGACCTTGTCTGCAGCAAGCTCCCAGTGTTAGGGCACAAGGGGGCGCCTATGTTTGCTTTCCCGCAGTGATCATCGCTGAGTAGGCAGCAGTGGAAAATCAGCCAACTATAGCAGAAAGCTTTATGTTCCCTTCACACGTTTTCAGAAGATTATCAGATCCATTGATGTGAGTTACTTTATATGTCAATGTGCATTGTGATGTGTGCACTTGCCTATTTCCTATGGATCCGGGGTCACACATATGACCTCAGATCCGGGGTCACACATAGGACCTCAGATCCGGGGTCACACATAGGACCTCAGATCCGGGGTCACACATATGACCTCAGATCCGGGGTCACACATAGGACCTCAGATCTGGGGTCACACATATGACCTCAGATCCGTGGTCACACATAGGACCTCAGATCCGGGGTCACACATAGGACCTCAGATCCGGGGTCACACATAGGACCTCAGATCCGGGGTCACACGTATGTCCTCAGATCCGGGGTCACACATATGACCTCAGATCCGGGGTCACACGTATGTCCACAGATCCGGGGTCACACATAGGACCTCAGATCCGGGGTCACACGTATGTCCTCAGATCCGGGGGTCACACATAGGACCTCAGATCTGGGGTCACACATAGGACTTCAGATCCGGGGTCACACATATGTCCTCAGATCCGGGGGTCACACATATGACCTCAGATCCGGGGTCACACGTATGTCCTCAGATCCGGGGGTCACACATAGGACCTCAGATCTGGGGTCACACATAGGACCTCAGATCTGGGGTCACACGTATGTCCTCAGATCCGGGGTCACACATAGGACCTCAGATCCGGGGTCACACATATGTCCTCAGATCCGGGGTTACACATATGACCTCAGATCCGGGGTCACACATAGGACCTCAGATCCGGGGTCACACGTATGTCCTCAGATCCGGGTCACACATAGGACCTCAGATCCGGGGTCACACGTATGTCCTCAGATCCGGGGTCACAAATAGGACCTCAGATCCGGGGTCACACATAGGACCTCAGATCCGGGGGCACAAATAGGACCTCAGATCCGGGGTCACACGTATGTCCTCAGATCCGGGGTCACACGTATGTCCTCAGATCCGGGGTCACACGTATGTCCTCAGATCCGGGGTCACACATATGTCCTCAGATCCGGGGTCACACTCACACATATGACCTCAGATAAGGTGTCACACATAGGACCTCAGATCTGGGGTCACACATATGTTGTCAGATCCGGGGTCACATGTATGTCCTCAGATCCGGGGTCACACATATGTCCTCAGATCTGGGGTCTCACGTATGTCCTCAGATAAGGTGTCACACATAGGACCTCAGATCCGGGGTCACACATATGTCCTCAGATCCGGGGTCACACATATGTCCTCAGATCCAGGGTCACACATATGTCCTCAGATCTGGGGTCACATGTATGTCCTCAGATCTGGGGTCTCACGTATGTCCTCAGATAAGGTGTCACACATAGGACCTCAGATCCGGGGTCACACATATGTCCTCAGATCCGGGGTCACACATATGTCCTCAGATACGGGGTCACACATAGGACCTCAGATCCGGGGTCACACATATGTCCTCAGATACGGGGTCACACATAGGACCTCAGATCCGGGGGCACAAATAGGACCTCAGATCCGGGGTCACACGTATGTCCTCAGATCCGGGGTCACACGTATGTCCTCAGATCCGGGGTCACACGTATGTCCTCAGATCCGGGGTCACACATATGTCCTCAGATCCGGGGTCACACTCACACATATGACCTCAGATAAGGTGTCACACATAGGACCTCAGATCTGGGGTCACACATATGTTGTCAGATCCGGGGTCACATGTATGTCCTCAGATCCGGGGTCACACATATGTCCTCAGATCTGGGGTCTCACGTATGTCCTCAGATAAGGTGTCACACATAGGACCTCAGATCCGGGGTCACACATATGTCCTCAGATCCGGGGTCACACATATGTCCTCAGATCCAGGGTCACACATATGTCCTCAGATCTGGGGTCACATGTATGTCCTCAGATCTGGGGTCTCACGTATGTCCTCAGATAAGGTGTCACACATAGGACCTCAGATCCGGGGTCACACATATGTCCTCAGATCCGGGGTCACACATATGTCCTCAGATACGGGGTCACACATAGGACCTCAGATCCGGGGTCACAAATAGGACCTCAGATCCAGGGTCACACATATGTCCTCAGATCTGGGGTCACATGTATGTCCTCAGATCTGGGGTCACACATATGTCCTCAGATCTGGGGTCTCACGTATGTCCTCAGATAAGGTGTCACACATAGGACCTCAGATCCGGGGTCACACATATGTCCTCAGATACGGGGTCACACATAGGACCTCAGATCCGGGGTCACACATATGTCCTCAGATCCGGGGTCACACATATGTCCTCAGATCCGGGGTCACACATATGTCCTCAGATCCGGTGTCACACATATGTCCTCAGATCCGGGGTCACACATATGTCCTCAGATCCGGGGTCACACATATGTCCTCAGATCCGGGGTCACACATATGTCCTCAGATCCGGGGTCACACATATGTCCTCAGATCTGGGGTCACACGTACGCCCTTGGATCCAGGGTCACATGTACGCTCTCAGATCTGGGGTCACACATATGTCCTCAGATCCGGGGTCACGCCCTCAGATCCGGGGTCACGCCCTCAGATCCGGGTTACGCGTATGCCCTCGGATCCGGGGTCACACATACGCCCTCAGATCCGGGGTCACGCCCTCAGATCCGGGGTCACACGTACGCCCTCAGATCCGATGTCACGCCCTCAGATCCGGGGTCACACATACGCCCTCAGATCCGGGGTCACATGTACGCCCTCGGATCCGGGGTCACGCATACGCCCTTTGATCCAGGGTCACACGTACGCCCTCAGATCTGGGGTCTCACATAGGTCCTCAGATCCGGGGTCACACATACGCCCTCAGATCCGGGGTCACACGTACGCCCTCAGATCCGGGGTCACGCGTACGCCCTCAGATCCGGGGTCACGCCCTCGGATCCGGGGTCACACATACGCCCTCAGATCCGGGGTCACACATAGGTCCTCAGATCCGGGGTCACACGTACGCCCTCAGATCCGGGGTCACACGTATGCCCTCAGATCCGGGGTCACACGTACGCCCTCAGATCCGGGGTCACACGTACGCCCTCAGATCTGGGGTCACACGTACGCCCTCAGATCCGCTCTTCCTCGGGGTAATCTTCGCCCTCCGGCGGGCTCCGGGGGTTCCTCCAGCTGTGGAAGTTTTCCTGGCTCCTGTTTTCATGTTGTTTGTCCTGGGAGGTAATCCTGTGGGAATGGCGGCGGGGCGTGGGCGGTAATTACGGCTTGTAACAGACAATAACAGGCAGAGAAGAAAGCTGAGAATTGGATTAGGTGATTATTGGGTAATAGGAAGTGCTAATATTCTCCTAACAAGTGTCCCCTTGTAGATGTGGCTGGGAGCCGTCCGCTGTGACCGCGCCCCGCCCTCTAATCCGCCGGCCCCCCGCAGGGACGCAGCCCCCGGCGCTTTGTGCCGCTCGCATTTCATGTCAGACAATTTCACACCAGTTAACCCTCTAATTCCTCATTAACCCCGACACATTCCGCCCTCTCCCCGGGCCCCCGTCCGCGGAACGTCATACAGGACCGGGCTGGTGGTCTGCACCGCGGCGGGCCGAGGGATTCCGCAACACTTACATTTTACACTCCACCCAACGCTGCCATTGGCCGATCCTCCGCTACGAGTTCTCTCACCTGTATTCATCTTTATAGATAATCAATCCGTTCGCCTTCCCTGAATCTCAGCGTGCGAACATTCGCATATAAGCACCAAATATCGGCATTTACCAATCAGAACAACACCGAACAATGACGTCTCTATAACCGTGATCGTTCTTCCAGATCTGTGCCGTCATCCAGGGTGAGACTTCCTGTAATAAAGACCGCCCACTGCTGCCCTCTATCCTTGTGCAGGGGGACTGGTCTTGTCTCCGCCCCCTCCTGCGGTTTTTTGTAGTGGGTGGAGCCTGCTGGGCCCCTCCCACAGCTCTGCTCTCCCTCCTTGTGCAGGCTGACTAGTCTTGTCTCCGCCCCCTCCTGCAGTTTTCTGTACTGGGTGGAGCTTGCCGGTGCCCCTCCCACAGCTCTGCTCTCTCTCCTTGTGCAGGGTGACTAGTCTTGTCTCCGCCCCCCTCCTGCGGTTTTCTGTAGTGGGTGGAGCCTGCTGGGCCCCTCCCACAGCTCTGCTCTCCCTCCTTGTGCAGGGTGACTGGTCTTGTCTCCGCCCCCTCCTGCAGTTTTCTGTACTGGGTGGAGCTTGCTGGTGCCCCTCCCACAGCTCTGCTCTCTCTCCTTGTGCAGGGTGACTGGTCTTGTCTCCGCCCCCCCCTCCTGCGGTTTTCTGTAGTGGGTGGAGCCTGCTGGGCCCCTCCCACAGCTCTGCTCTCCCTCCTTGTGCAGGGTGACTAGTCTTGTCTCCGCCCCCTCCTGCAGTTTTCTGTACTGGGTGGAGCTTGCTGGTGCCCCTCCCACAGCTCTGCTCTCTCTCTCCTTGTGCAGGGTGACTAGTCTTATCTCCGCCCCCTGCTGCAGTTTTCTGTACTGGGTGGAGCTTGCCGGTGCCCCTCCCACAGCTCTGCTCTCCCTCCTTGTGCAGGGAGACTGGTCTTGCCTCCGCCCCCCTCCTGTAGTTTTCTGTAGTGGGTGGAGCCTGCCAGACCCCTCCCACAGCCCTGTCCTCTCGCATTGTGCACGGTGACTGGTCTTGTCTCCGCCCCCTCCTGTGGGTTTCTGTAGTGGGTGGAGCCTTGTATTGCTGATAATTTTACAAAGTAATATCTGGGTTTGGAAGGACATTTATCGCACGGAGTGAATGTATAATAAATATGTACAGCGCTGTGTAAAATGACAGCGCTATATAGGTAGGTACCTATAATAAATAATTAAATAAATATCTTTTTGGGCTTTTGCGGAATATATTTAAATGGAAGTGTTTTGTGCTCGGAGTTCAGCTTTACCGTCCTCTCGTCCTCTTCTTCAGGAAAGAGTTCAGAATAAAGTAAGGCCTGGGGGGCGGAGGGGGGGGGGGGGGTAAAAATGCATCCACAAGCTCATGTCTAAAGCCAGTCTTACATACAGCAAACACTTGCTTATAAAAAGGGGATTCTTCGTTGGCATACATATATTACAATAGGGCAGAGTCGGGATCTGCCACAGAGGGATCGCAATTGGCCGGCAGGGATATCTGCTGCAATCGATGGTAACTAGGAATCGACATTTGATAAGATAAGGTTTGCTATAGGAAAGGGTTAACAAGTGGTGCCCCCCCCCCCACCCCCCTTATTTTCTCATGTGTTGTATATAGGAAGCTATTTGGACCCCGAATACTCAGAGAGAGGATTCCCCTTTGCTTTAGAAAGATGTCCTCTCACTTCCTGTTGTGTCACCAGGACAGGAAGTGAAGGGAGATCTCCCCGATGGGGACACATGCAGAGTTTTGCCTTTAGTTATAGTGTGTTGGTTTGTTCCTTGGCTGGGCCGTCACCTTCACACACAGGACAATCTTATCTGGAGGTGTCAGTACATAGGAAGGGGTGTGGAGGTCACAGGAAGGTGTTGGGATTTGATGTCTCTCAGCACACAGATAGGAAATATTATTATTGGAATGTTTATCTGGAAGTCCTTATCACCGGGACCTTTACACAGCTCCCTGCCCCCGCAGGGACCGCGTCTCCTGCTGGGACTTGTAGTTCTCTGTAGGCCGGCTCTGAGTTCACTTGTCCAGTCCAAACCATTCCATAGTATGGACAACCCTGATAGAGACTGCAGGTAAGTTACAGAGGAATACTGCTGTGCTACAAGAGACCGCGAGAGACTGCGAGAGACTGCGAGAGACCGCTACCAAGTTAGAGTGCTAGAGACTGCAGCCAAGTAAAGTACAGGACGGCACTGGCAGACGAAGGGTTACAGCCCGATGGAAGGTGTCATTTATTTATTATGATGTCATAACCATCGAAGGGGCGTTCCCAACCTATAATCAATCAGTCATCATTCCCATCCCCCACATTCATTCCTAGCTGAGAGGTGACACCGGAGGAGGAAGTGTGCTGTGTAGGGGGAGGGGACACCATGAATAGATGGTCACACATGGCACAGGTGGGAGGAGGGGAATGCTGTAAACCTTTTGACATTGTAATCACATCGTTACATTATAATGATTGGAATGATACGTTGTGATGAAGAAACTAAATTGTGACGTAGAATGAGCCCCTCCCCGGTCATGTTCATCCTCGTCTTCCCCGCAATCTCTTCTCTCTTCTTCTCTTCTCCCTTCTCTTCTCTTCTCTCTTCCCTTCCCTTCTCTTCTCCCTTCTCTTCTCTCTTCCCTTCTCCCGTCTCTTCTCTCTTCTTCTCTTCTCCCATCTATTCCCTTCTCTTCCCTTCCCTTCTCTCTTTCCTTCTCTTCTCCCTTCCCTTCTCTTCTCTCTTCCCTTCTTTCTCCCTTCCCTTCTCTTCCCCCTTCCCTTCTCCCTCCTTCTCCTTTCCTTTCCCTCTTCTCTTTTCTTCCCTTCTCTTCTCCCTTCCCTTTTCTTCTCTCTTCCCTTCCCTTCTCTTCCCTTCCCTTCTCTTCTCTCTTCCCTTCTCTCTTCCCTTCCCTTCTCCCTCCCCTTCTCTTCTCTCTTCCCTTCTCTTCTCCCTTTCCTTCTCTCTTCTATTGTCCCTTCCCTCCTCTTCACTTCCCTTCTCTTCCCCCTTCCCTTCTCTCTCCTTCTCCTTCCCTTCTCTCTCCTTTCTATCTTCTCTTCTCCCTTCCCTTCTCTCTCCTTCTCCTTCCCTTCCCTTCTCTCTCCTTTCCTTTCTCTCTTCTCCCTTCCCTTCTCTCTCCTTCCCTTCCATTCTCCCTTCTCCTTCCATTCTCCCTTCCCTTCTCCCTTCCCTTCTCTTCAATTTTCCCTTCCCTTCTGTTCACTTCCCTTCTCTTCTCTTCCCCCTTCCCTTCTCTCTCCTTCTCCTTCCCCCTTCCCTTCTCTCTCCTTTCCTTTCTCTCTTCTCTTCCCCCTTCCCTTCTCTTTCCTTCTCCTTCCCTCCCTTCCTTTCTCTCTTCCCCTCCCCTTCTCCTCTCTCTTCTTTTCTTATCCATAATTGGTGGAGGGGGAGCTCCTCTGTACATGTGTGTACCTGTCTGGCGGGGAGGGGGGCTCCTCTGTACATGTAGAGACGGGTATGGGGGGCACCAGGAACGCTGCGGGTGACACAACTGCACAATGTCAGCACTGACGGTCCATCACAACGGCACGTTCACACAACACGCAACAGACATGTCCGGACACGGCCGGGGGAGGGGGACCGCCGCGCCGTTTCGGTGTACACACGTGCGCGCAGCGTGCCATCCGGTGTAAATGTATTTTTTATTCCACAATAAAGCGGCACGACAAGGAGATTTCACCGCAAGAAGACGGTTTGGGGTGGGGGAGGGAACATGGCGGTTGGGGCGCACAGATTGCAGGCGGCCGATCGTTCTCTAATAAGCCGTCATACAAAGTGAATTGCGCCGAGATCTGCACAGGAGCTGCGCTGCTGCAGTTTTCATGATTGTAAATCCATCGCCAAAGAAACGAATAAATGTGAATCTGCGAAAAAGACGCAAATTGTATCGAAACTTCTGAAACCCGGACATTGGGGTCCCCGGACACCTGAATACCCCGCCTACAGTGTGCATATCATCCGCCGCTTTCAGGGCAGGTGCGCCCAAATCATGCCCAATTTATAGGCTGATCTCACCCAGACTCCGCCTCTAAATCTGAAAAGACCGCCCATTGCACTCACTGGATGAGTTAGTTCTACTTAGACCCCGCCTCTAAATCTGCAAAGACCGGCCATTGCACTTACTTGATGGGCTGGTTCTGCTCAGACCCCGCCTCTAAATTTGAAAAGATTGCCCATTGCACTTGATGGGTTGGTTCCATTCAGACCCCGCCTCTAAATCTGTAGAGACCACCCATTTCACCCACGTGATGGGTTGGTTTCACTCAGACCCCGCCTCCAAATCTGAAAAGACCGCCCACTGCACTTACTTGACAGGTTGGTTCCACTCAGACCCCGCCTCTAAATCTGAAAAGACCACCCATTGACCTTACTTGATGGGCTGGTTCCATTTAGACCCCGCCTCTAAATCTGTAGAGACCACCTATTTCACCCACGTGATGGGTTGGTTCCACGCAGACTCGGCATCTAAATTTGTCAAAGACAGGATGATTGTACAGACAAGCTCCGCCTTTTATCATTAAAAAGCTGACCCTGAGCTCCAATCAGTGACTACGCCTAGGCTGAGATGATGTCATCAGTCTGCTGCAGGCAGGAGGGAGCATTTCCTCAGTCTCCCCTCCCCCCCAGTGATCAGACTGTACATTGTAACTTTGTAGCAATCACAAGGGGAGGGGCTACAGCAGGGGAGGATCGGTGTCAGACACATGGATTTAGGTGGACGGCCATGTCTTGGTAGGGTTGCGGTTGTGCCCATACTCTTTCCATTTTCCGATGATGGATTGAACAGAGCTCCGTGAGATGGTCAAAGCTTGGGAGATTTTATTATAACCCAACCCTGCTTTATACTTCTCCACAACTTCATCCCTGACCTGTCTGGTGTGTTCCTTGGGCCTTCATGATGCTGTTTGTTCACTAAGGTTCTCTAAAAAACCTCTGAGGGCTTCACGGAACAGCTGTATTTATACTGAGATGAAATGACACACAGATGGACTCTATTTACTAATTAGGTGACTTCTGAAGGCAATTGGTTCCTCTAGATTTTAGTTAGGGGTATCAGAGTAAAGGGGGGGGCCATACAAATGCCCCTCCCCCCACACTTTTCACATATTTATTTGTATCATTTTCCTTCCACTTCACAATTATGTGACACTTTGTGTTGGTCCATCACAGAAAATCCCAATAAAAGACATTTATGGTTTTGGTTGTAACATGACAAGATGTGGGGAATGTCAGGGGGTATGAATACTTTTTCCAGGCACGGTAGTGTAGGCCGTCTCTGGTGCCCGCCATGCCCGGCACGCGGGCAGCCCGGCTCTTCCTGTGTCCAGGTGTCAGGAAATCCGGCACCGGAGCTCTTTGTAGTCGGCGGAGTGTAATTATAACTTCCCGGGGAAGGCAGCTGCCCCCTGGAATGTGCCACCCAGACAGACCCACCTGTGTTTAGGGCAAAGCAGCAGCTGGCACACGTCGCCTTCAAAGGGAGAGAGCATCCTTCCACCTGTGCCACGCTGGGGGTGTCTGTCCTTGTGGGGGCGGGCTGGGGCATAGGCACAAGAGGCAACCGCCTGGGGGGTTCAACGAGATGGGGGTGGGGGGGGGGGGCAGAGAATAGGCAGAACCTATACCTAGAACTTGTGGCCTTAGGTGTCCCTCTTCCAGGTGTTTATTTCCTCTCACAAAGATCACAGGACTCCCCCGGACACACCTCCACCTGTTCAGGCAGCACCCAGGGGCACCAATCACCAGGCTGGAATGAGATGTTGGCTCAGAGATGACACAATCATGTAAATCAAATATATAATGACATTGTAACAACACCTCTTCCTTTCCTTTACCAAAACCAGCCACCTCTTCTAACTCACTCCAGGTTTCTGTGCACCCTCCATGCACCCTTCATGCACCTTCCATCCACCTTCCATGCACCCTCAATGCATCCTCCATGCACCCTTCATGCACCTTCCATCCACCTTCCATGCACCCTCAATGCATCCTCCATGCACCCTTCATGCACCCTTCATGCACCTTCCATGCACCCTCCCTGCACTTTCCATCCATCCTCCATCCACTTTCCATGCACCCGCCATGCACCCTCCATGCACCTTCCATCCTCCATGCAGCTTCAATGCACACTCCATGCACCTTCCATGTATCCTCCATGCACCATCTATGCACCCTCAATGCGTCCTCCATGCATCATCCACGCACCTTCCATCCATCCTCCGTGCACCCTCAATACATCCTCCATGCACCCTCCATGCACCCTTCGTGTACCTCCCATGCACACTCAATACATCCTCCATGCACCCTCCATGCACTTTCCATCCATCCTCCACCCACTTTCCATGCACCCGCCATGCACGCTCCATGCACCATCCATGCACCCTCCATCCATCCTCAATGCACCTTCCATGCACACTCAATGCACACTCCATGCACCTTCCATGTATCCTCCATAGACCCTCAATGCATCCTCCATGCACCCTCAATGCATCCTCCATGCACCTTCCATGCACCTGCACAGCTAGAAATCTCCATTATTACGGGGGATGGTCAGCACTGTGCCGGGCATTGACCTTGAAGGCCGATTGAGAGGTGTTAGGCGCTCTCCACTTTGACCTCCCGTGTACTTCGCCCCTGAAGAGTTTTCACAGCTCGCAGGCTGCGAACAATGACACGGGGATTACCGGCTCCGGCCTGAACCGGTCCGACTGGCTGCTGGATGTCTACCAAAGTTGACATTGCTGAGAGCAGCAAGGAGGAATGTCAGAGGAAATACTCCAATCCCCCCACATCTATAGCTCTGACATATACCGCAGCGCTGTACAGAGAACACTGAGCCAATCACATCAGTCTCTGTACAGAGGAGCTTACACTCTAATGTCCCCTCCCCCCACAGTCACATCAGTCTCTGTACAGAGGAGCTTACACTCTAATGTCCCCTCCCCCCACAGTCACATCAGTCTCTGTACAGAGGAGCTTACACTCTAATGTCCCCTCCCCCCACAGTCACATCAGTCTCTGTACAGAGGAGCTTACACTCTAATGTCCCCTCCCCCCCACAGTCACATCAGTCTCTGTACAGAGGAGCTTACACTCTAATGTCCCCTCCCCCACAGTCACATCAGTCTCTGTACAGAGGAGCTTACACTCTAATGTCCCCTCCACCCCACAGTCACATCAGTCTCTGTACAGAGGAGCTTACACTCTAATGTCCCCTCCCCCCACAGTCACATCAGTCTCTGTACAGAGGAGCTTACACTCTAATGTCCCCTCCCCCACAGTCACATCAGTCTCTGTACAGAGGAGCTTACACTCTAATGTCCCCTCCCCCCACAGTCACATCAGTCTCTGTACAGAGGAGCTTACACTCTAATGTCCCCTCCACCCCACAGTCACATCAGTCTCTGTACAGAGGAGCTTACACTCTAATGTCCCCTCCCCCCACAGTCACATCAGTCTCTGTACAGAGGAGCTTACACTCTAATGTCCCCTCCACCCCACAGTCACATCAGTCTCTGTACAGAGGAGCTTGCACTCTAATGTCCCCTCCCCCCACAGTCACATCAGTCTCTGTACAGAGGAGCTTACACTCTAATGTCCCCTCCCCCCACAGTCACATCAGTCTCTGTACAGAGGAGCTTACACTCTAATGTCCCCTCCCCCCACAGTCACATCAGTCTCTGTACAGAGGAGCTTACACTCTAATGTCCCCTCCCCCACAGTCACATCAGTCTCTGTACAGAGGAGCTTACACTCTAATGTCCCCTCCCCCCCACAGTCACATCAGTCTCTGTACAGAGGAGCTAACACTCTAATGTCCCCTCCCCCCACATCAGTCTCTGTACAGAGGAGCTTACACTCTAATGTCCCCCCCCCCCCCCCACAGTCACATCAGTCTCTGTACAGAGGAGCTTACACTCTAATGTCCCCACCCCCACAGTCACATCAGTCTCTGTACAGAGGAGCTTACACTCTAATGTCCCCCCCCCCCCACAGTCACATCAGTCTCTGTACAGAGGAGCTTACACTCTAATGTCCCCTCCCCCCACAGTCACATCAGTCTCTGTACAGAGGAGCTTACACTCTAATGTCCCCTCCCCCCACAGTCACATCAGTCTCTGTACAGAGGAGCTTACACTCTAATGTCCCCTCCCCCCACAGTCACATCAGTCTCTGTACAGAGGAGCTTACACTCTAATGTCCCCTCCCCCACAGTCACATCAGTCTCTGTACAGAGGAGCTTACACTCTAATGTCCCCTCCCCCCCACAGTCACATCAGTCTCTGTACAGAGGAGCTAACACTCTAATGTCCCCTCCCCCCACATCAGTCTCTGTACAGAGGAGCTTACACTCTAATGTCCCCCCCCCCCCCACAGTCACATCAGTCTCTGTACAGAGGAGCTTACACTCTAATGTCCCCACCCCCACAGTCACATCAGTCTCTGTACAGAGGAGCTTACACTCTAATGTCCCCTCCCCCACAGTCACATCAGTCTCTGTACAGAGGAGCTTACACTCTAATGCCCCCTCCCCCCACAGTCACATCAGTCTCTGTACAGAGGAGCTTACACTCTAATGTCCCCTCCCCCCACAGTCACATCAGTCTCTGTACAGAGGAGCTTACACTGTAATGTTCCCTCCCCCCGCAGTCACATCAGTCTCTGTACAGAGGAGCTTACACTCTAATGTCCCCTCCCCCACAGTCACATCAGTCTCTGTACAGAGGAGCTTACACTCTAATGTCCCCTCCCCCACAGTCACATCAGTCTCTGTACAGAGGAGCTTACACTCTAATGTCCCCTCCCCCACAGTCACATCAGTCTCTGTACAGAGGAGCTTACACTCTAATGTCCCTTCCCCCACAGTCACATTAGTCTCTGTACAGAGGAGCTTACACTCTAATGTCCCCTCCCCCCCACAGTCACATCAGTCTCTGTACAGAGGAGCTTACACTCTAATGTTCCCCCCCCCCCACAGTCACATCAGTCTCTGTACAGAGGAGCTTACACTCTAATGTCCCCTCCCCCACAGTCACATCAGTCTCTGTACCAGAGGAGCTTACACTCTAATGTCCCCTCCCCCCACAGTCACATCAGTCTCTGTACAGAGGAGCTTACACTCTAATGTCCCCTCCCCCCCACAGTCACATCAGTCTCTGTACAGAGGAGCTTACACTCTAATGTTCCCTCCCCCCACAGCCACATCAGTCTCTGTACCAGAGGAGCTTACACTCTAATGTCCCCTCCCCCCACAGTCACATCAGTCTCTGTACCAGAGGAGCTTACACTCTAATGTCCCCCCCCCCCCACAGTCACATCAGTCTCTGTACAGAGGAGCTTACACTCTAATGTCCCCTCCCCCCACAGTCACATCAGTCTCTGTACAGAGGAGCTTACACTCTAATGTTCCCTCCCCCCACAGCCACATCAGTCTCTGTACAGAGGAGCTTACACTCTAATGTCCCCTCCCCCATAGTCACATCAGTCTCTGTACAGAGGAGCTTACACTCTAATGTTCCCCCCCCCCCCCCCCACAGTCACATCAGTCTCTGTACAGAGGAGCTTACACGCTAATGTCCCCTCCCCCACAGTCACATCAGTCTCTGTACCAGAGGAGCTTACACTCTAATGTCCCCTCCCCCCACAGTCACATCAGTCTCTGTACAGAGGAGCTTACACTCTAATGTCCCCTCCCCCACAGTCACATCAGTCTCTGTACAGAGGAGCTTACACTCTAATGTCCCCTCCCCCCCACAGTCACATCAGTCTCTGTACAGAGGAGCTTACACTCTAATGTCCCCTCACCCCACAGTCACATCAGTCTCTGTACAGAGGAGCTTACACTCTAATGTCCCCTCACCCCACAGTCACATCAGTCTCTGTACAGAGGAGCTTACACTCGAATGTCCCCTCCCCCCACAGTCACATCAGTCTCTGTACAGAGGAGCTTACACTCTAATGTCCCCCCCCCCCACAGTCACATCAGTCTCTGTACAGAGGAGCTTACACTCTAATGTCCCCTCCCCCCCACAGTCACATCAGTCTCTGTACAGAGGAGCTTACACTCTAATGTCCCCTCCCCCCCACAGTCACATCAGTCTCTGTACAGAGGAGCTTACACTCTAATGTCCCCTCCCCCACAGTCACATCAGTCTCTGTACCAGAGGAGCTTACACTCTAATGTCCCCTCCCCCCACAGTCACATCAGTCTCTGTACAGAGGAGCTTACACTCTAATGTCCCCTCCCCCCACAGTCACATCAGTCTCTGTACAGAGGAGCTTACACTCTAATGTCCCCTCCCCCCACAGTCACATCAGTCTCTGTACAGAGGAGCTTACACTCTAATGTCCCCTCCCCCCACAGTCACATCAGTCTCTGTACAGAGGAGCTTACACTCTAATGTCCCCTCCCCCCACAGTCACATCAGTCTCTGTACAGAGGAGCTTACACTCTAATGTCCCCTCCCCCACAGTCACATCAGTCTCTGTACAGAGGAGCTTACACTCTAATGTCCCCTCCCCCCACAGTCACATCAGTCTCTGTACAGAGGAGCTTACACTCTAATGTCCCCTCCCCCCCACAGTCACATCAGTCTCTGTACAGAGGAGCTTACACTCTAATGTCCCCTCCCCCCACAGTCACATCAGTCTCTGTACAGAGGAGCTTACACTCTAATGTCCCCTCCCCCCACAGCCACATCAGTCTCTGTACCAGAGGAGCTTACACTCTAATGTCCCCTCCCCCCACAGTCACATCAGTCTCTGTACCAGAGGAGCTTACACTCTAATGTCCCCTCCCCCACAGTCACATCAGTCTCTATACAGAGGAGCTTACACTCTAATGTCCCCTCCCCCCCACAGTCACATCAGTCTCTGTACAGAGGAGCTTACACTCTAATGTCCCCTCCCCCCACAGTCACATCAGTCTCTGTACAGAGGAGCTTACACTCTAATGTCCCCTCCCCCCACAGTCACATCAGTCTCTGTACAGAGGAGCTTACACTCTAATGTTCCCTCCCCCCCACAGTCACATCAGTCTCTGTATAGAGGAGCTTACACTCTAATGTCCCCTCCCCCCACAGTCACATCAATCTCTGTATAGAGGAGCTTACACTCTAATGTTCCCTCCCCCCACAGTCACATCAGTCTCTGTACAGAGGAGCTTACACTCTAATGTCCCCTCCCCCCCACAGTCACATCAATCTCTGTATAGAGGAGCTTACACTCTAATGTTCCCTCCCCCCACAGTCACATCAATCTCTGTATAGAGGAGCTTACACTCTAATGTTCCCTCCCCCCACAGCCACATCAGTCTCTGTACCAGAGGAGCTTACACTCTAATGTCCCCTCCCCCCACAGTCACATCAGTCTCTGTACAGAGGAGCTTACACTCTAATGTCCCCTCCCCCACAGTCACATCAGTCTCTGTACCAGAGGAGCTTACACTCTAATGTCCCCCCCCCCCCACAGTCACATCAGTCTCTGTACAGAGGAGCTTACACTCTAATGTCCCCTCCCCCCACAGTCACATCAGTCTCTGTACAGAGGAGCTTACACTCTAATGTTCCCTCCCCCCACAGCCACATCAGTCTCTGTACCAGAGGAGCTTACACTCGAATGTCCCCTCCCCCCACAGTCACATCAGTCTCTGTACCAGAGGAGCTTACACTCTAATGTCCCCTCCCCCCACAGTCACATCAGTCTCTGTACAGAGGAGCTTACACTCTAATGTCCCCTCCCCCCACAGTCACATCAGTCTCTGTACAGAGGAGCTTACACTCTAATGTTCCCTCCCCCCCACAGTCACATCAGTCTCTGTATAGAGGAGCTTACACTCTAATGTCCCCTCCCCCCACAGTCACATCAATTTCTGTATAGAGGAGCTTACACTCTAATGTCCCCTCCCCCCACAGTCACATCAATCTCTGTATAGAGGAGCTTACACTCTAATGTTCCCTCCCCCCACAGTCACATCAGTCTCTCTACAGAGGAGCTTACACTCTAATGTCCCCTCCCCCCACAGTCACATCAGTCTCTGTACAGAGGAGCTTACACTCTAATGTCCCCCCCCCCCCCCCCACAGTCACACGCTATTATTATTATACATTTATATAACTCTGATATATACCACAGTGCTTTACAGAGTACACTGAGCCAATCACATCAGTCTCTGTACCAGGGGAGCTTCTCCACCAGGTGGTCCTGTTCTGCAGGGTGCTGTTGGCTCCCTCTGCTTTGCTCTCAGTTGGAGGAAACATCAAGCCTGGGCCTGTCCTGCAGGTTTCTCCCCCAACCACCATGCAGTGGGTGGGGGAAGATGAAGGTGGAGGCTCTCCAGAGGCACTGAGGCCTACTCCATGTGCTCAAGCTGAAATGGATCCTGGGCCTGTCCCTGTGCAAGAGGAGTCCTTACCAATCTTCCAGGATAAAGTGGTGAACAGACTTCACCACATTGCTAAGGAGGAACAGAAACTTGCTGTCATGAAAGAAGATCTTAGGAAAAATAAATCCCTGCATAGTATGTCTGGAAACAGTAAGAGGGAAGTCTCCAAGCTGAAGTCTTTGGAAGAGGCATTGAATAAAGCAGGAGAAGTTGGTCACCTCTCTGAAGGAGAGCAGCAGTGTGTTCAGAGAAAAGTGTGAGGATGAGGAGAGATTCCAACAGATGATGGAAAGTTCCTGTGCCAGTACCAGCCAGAGGGTGGATGCCAGAACAACGGCGACAGTATGGATGGGGGTTAAGAAAGTGGCTTCACATGGTGGCCCCAGTACTACCCCTGTCTCAGGATCTGTCATGTCTGAGTCAGTATCTGCCCCCCTCCCTCCCCAGCAACCTGGGTCTTCTCAGGAGGAGGTTGAGGGAAACGGTGGATTGCTGCAGGCCATTACAGAAATGGAATCTCCCTTGAGCAGCACCGACTCATTAGATGAGGACCATGATAAAGCAGTGCTTGCTGAAAATCTCTCTCAGTGTGTGGAGGACTTTCCTGAGGTTGCACCTGCCAACAGATCCTTGCAATCAGCAAGGAATGCAGGAGGAGATGGCAGCGGGGAGTCCCACATGGACACTAACAGTGCAGAGCAGGAATGTCGCATGAACATTGAAACTGCAGAGCAGGAGATCCATATGAACACTGAAACAGCTGGTGTTTTTTCCAAATGGAAGACTTTACTTGATGACGGGACTGCTGGTATCTGTGGTACTTCTAGGACTATGGTGAGCGGGACTGTTGTGTTGGAGGGACAATCAAGTGGTGGGTAATTTACCGAACCAGATTTCAGAGGTTCAGGTAATGTGTCATCTGTCCCAGTTAGGAATTATGCTAAGACTGTGTCAGGGCAAAGTCATGCTGCTGGTGGTGGAAGGGAGCCAGTTGTGCGACTTTCACCTAACGCAACTTCTTCCATTAAACGCAGGAATGTGGTACAGCTCAGGTGGGAAGGAGGAGGTATTCCACCTATCAGGAGGGAGATTGTGGATAAGATCCTAGCCATGGGATTTAAGGCAGAAGATGTTTTGGGAGAGGTTTGAGCATTTATATGCGGGCCAGCCGGACTGGAAGGGGCTTGTCCCCAAAGTTACCTCACGACATCCCTTGATTAAGAATGTGAATATCCTGACAAGGAATGAGTCTATACCCCCCCCCCCCCCGAGGATTTATGGGTCTGGTTGACGAGGTTTATTGGAACTTTGTGTCCGCTAAAAATGATTATGGATGATAGAGGAATCTGGACGGGTGGGGGGTCGGTGTCAATGAGGTTGAGTGTGTGTGGGAATGTGGTCCAGCATTTGCCCTCCTCTGCCTTTATTGGTAGAGATAGGATTACTGTCTTCTACCCTGGTCAACCTAAGCTGTGCCATAAATGTGGAGACAAGGGGCATTTCTCCTATAAATGTCCAGAATAGAAGTGCTCTTTGTGCCAGGAACTGGGGCATCTGGCAAGGGACTGTGACATCATTAAATGTAACTTCTGTGATAAGGTGGGTCACCCTTATAGCCGGGGCCCTGAGGCTTTGCAAAATAAGCCAGAGCTAGTGGAGGAATTCTTCCGTCTGGATAGTCAAAGAGTCTGGGTTGGCGGAGGTTGTACCAGGAGATCCTAGTGTCTCTGCCCCATCAGATTCTATGTCTGTGAGGCCCTCTGTGGTGTCAGTGTCCCCCCAGTCTGTGGTGTCAGTGTCCCCCCAGTCTGTGGTGTCAGTGTCCCCCCAGTCTGTGGTGTCAGTGTCCCCCCAGTCTGTGGTGTCAGTGTCCCCCCCAGTCTGTGGTGTCAGTGTCCTCCCAGTCTGTGGTCTCCCAGTCAGTGTCAGAAAGTGTGGTTGTCAAGTCTGTGTCCACACCTATTGTTTGTCCTAGTGTAGTGAAGGCAGTGGAGGGTGCTGGACCAGAATGTATGGTGGTGCCAACCCATCCTCCTCGGCGTGGCAGAAGTGCGGCTGGAGGTCGGCAGACACCGAGGGGTGGAGTGAGGGATGGATTGGATGATGGTGGGGGGGGGGGGGGTGGGAAGGAGAGTGGCTGGTGCAGAATGAAAGGTGAACGATGTGGAAGTCGGGGGGAATGATGTGGCGGGAGGGGTGAATGATGTGGAAGTCGGGGTGAATGATGTGGGGGGAGGGGTGAATGACGTGGAAGATGGGGTGAATGATGTGGGGGGGGAGGGGTGAATGATGTGGAAGTTGAGGTGAATGATGTGGGGGGAGGGGTGAATGACGTGGAAGTTGGGGTGAATGACGTGGGGGGAGGGGTGAATGACGTGGAAGTTGGGGTGAATGATGTGGGGGGAGGGGTTAATGGGGGGTTTTGGAATCGTATCTTGATGGCGATTAAATCTCAAAAGGTTTCTTAGCCTTTTGTGTTTAAGTTGAGTTTAGGAAGGTGTCAGGCAGCCTTTGGTTCCCTTCCTGAGGGTGACCACCTCCTGGACTCTTTGACTTTATGTGAATGTTTTCAGATGTTGTCACGTTTCATGTCCCCAGGCGGGGGATTTATGGCACTGTGGACAGGACGGTCCATTCCTCGGGGTACAGTCAGCGTTCTCTTTCCCGGCAGAGTCCCGGGGAGTTCTGGGCAGTAAAGGGGGAAATAATTGCCGGTGACGGGACTGGACACATCCCGCTGCTTTGTGTCCCTGTGATGTCACCGGGGAGGATTGTGCAGCTTGTAAAAGGCCTGACACATCGACACCTGAGAAATGACTGCTGGCTGCCCGGGAGATGTCCAATATGGGGGGGGGGAGAATTGTGCAACACAGACAGTCCCCCAGAACAAAGACATTGCCAGTGCCCCTGTGTGTGCCGCATGTCAGGAGTAATGTATCGTCATTTTTGTTTCCCCTAGATATGAGATGGGCGGCGAGAGCTCACCAACTGAGGTCAAGGCCAAGTCCAGCGAGGGCAAACGTCACAGGCCAATTGATCAACAACATGGTGGTCATAGGACTTCACCAATCAATATCATGGCGGTCATGTGACTTCACCGATCAACAACATGGTGGTCATGGGACTTCACCGATCAACAACATGGTGGTCTTGGGACTTCACCGATCAACAACATGGTGGTCATGGGACTTCACCGATCAACATCATGGTGGTCATGGGACTTCACCGATCAACAACATGGTGGTCTTGGGACTTCACCGATCAACAACATGGTGGTCTTGGGACTTCACCGATCAACAACATGGTGGTCATGGACTTCACCGATCAACAACATGGTGGTCATGGGACTTCACCGATCAACATCATGGTGGTCATGGGACTTCACTGATCAACATCATTGCGGTCATTTGACTTCACCGATCAACAACTTGGTGGTCATGGGACTTCACTGATCAAAACATGGCAGTCAAGGGACTTTATCGATCAACAACATGGTGGTCATAGGACTTCACCGATCAACAACATGGTGGTCTTGGGACTTCACCGATCAACAACATGGTGGTCATGGGACTTCACCGATCAACAACATGGTGGTCATGGGACTTTACTGATCAACAACATGGTGGTCATGGGACTTTACTGATCAACAACATGGTGGTCATGGACTTCATCGATCAACAACATGGTGGTCATGGGACTTCACCGATCAACAACATGGTGGTCATGGACTTCATCGATCAACAACATGGTGGTCTTGGGACTTCATCGATCAACAACATGGTGGTCTTGGGACTTCACCGATCAACAACATGGTGGTCATGGACTTCATCGATCAACAACATGGTGGTCATGGGACTTCACCGATCAACAACATGGTGGTCATAGGACTTCACCGATCAACAACATGGTGGTCATGGGACTTCACTGTTTAACAACATGGTGGTCATGAGACTTCACCGATCAACAACATGGTGGTCATAGGACTTCACCGATCAACAACATGGTGGTCATGGGACTTCACTGATCAACAACATGGTGGTCATAGGACTTCACTGATCAACAACATGGTGGTCATAGGACTTCACCGATCAACAACATGGTGGTCATGGGACTTCACTGATCAACAACATGGTGGTCATAGGACTTCACTGATCAACAACATGGTGGTCATGGGACATCATCGATCAACAACATGGTGGTCATGGGACTTCACTGTTTAACAACATGGTGGTCATGAGACTTCACCGATCAACAACATGGTGGTCATTTGACTTCACCGATCAACAACATGGTGGTCATTTGACTTCACCGATCAACAACATGGTGGTCATGAGACTTCACCGATCAACAACATGGTGGTCATTTGACTTCACCGATCAACAACATGGTGGTCATTTGACTTCACTGATCAACAACATGGTGGTCATGGGACATCATCGATCAACAACATGGTGGTCATGGGACTTCACTGTTTAACAACATGGTGGTCATTTGACTTCACCGATCAACAACATGGTGGTCATTTGACTTCACCGATCAACAACATGGTGGTCATGGGACTTCACCGATCAACAACATGGTGGTCATGGGACTTTACCAGGTTTATAAAGAAGTGTGAAGTGATGAGCGCTCCGCTCTCTCAGGAGGAACAATGCTGAACCAACACAATCCCCATACCCCTCCGTGTGAATGTCCCAGCGCTGTGTGAATGTCATTACTCTGTGTGAATGTCACCGTCAGGTACACGGCGGGCTGGAGCCTCTCTATTGAATGTCAGCTCCAGATAAAGGAAATGTCAGATAAAGGGGATCAGAAGAGGCCGAGGAACTGCGCCGCTCACATCAAAGGCGGCAGGAAAGAGCGATATCTAAAACAAACAGCGGCCTCACCGCAACCCAGCGAGACGGGGCACCTGAGCAAAGGAAGCGGCTATTTATAACGCTTAGATCCCTATCTGAGAGAGACGCTTCCCGCCCCTTCGAGGGCCCCTGACTGCCATAGAATCGCACTGGTGGGACCCGGATCCTGGAGACCAATCTTACCAACCTACAAAGACTGAAATTTACTGACATGTCACCCAAAATTTACTGACACTCAGAATTTACTGGCACAGCCACATTTCTACTGACATTTCCAAAAGTTACAAAGTTACAGTTTTAAGTGCAAATTTCAGTATTTAGGCAACAAGTACAATGTGTGATTAGCCAACGCTCGCTTCCCCGTATACTGCCAACGTCCGCTTCCCCGTATACAGCCAACGCTCCCTTCCCTGTATACAGCCAACGCTCGCTTCCCCGTATACTGCCAACGTCCGCTTCCCCGTATACAGCCAACGCTCCCTTCCCTGTATACAGCCAACGCTCGCTTCCCCGTATACTGCCAACGTCCGCTTCCCCGTATATAGCCAACGCTCGCTTCCCCGTATACTGCCAACGCTCGCTTCCCCATATACTGCCAACGTCCGCTTCCCCGTATACAGCCAACGCTCGCTTCCCCGTATACTGCCAACGTCCGCTTCCCCGTATACAGCCAACGCTCCCTTCCCTGTATACAGCCAACGCTCGCTTCCCCGTATACTGCCAACGTCCGCTTCCCCGTATATAGCCAACGCTCGCTTCCCCGTATACTGCCAACGCTCGCTTCCCTGTATACAGCCAACGTCCGCTTCCCCGTATACAGCCAATGTCCGCTTCCCCGTATACTGCCAACGCTTGCTTCCCCGTATACAGCCAACGCTCCCTTCCCTGTATACAGCCAACGCTCGCTTCCCTGTATACAGCCAACGCTCGCTTCCCCGTATACAGCCAACGCTCCCTTCCCTGTATACAGCCAACACTCGCTTCCCCGTATACAGCCAACGCTCACTTCCCCGTATACAGCCAACGCTCACTTCCCCGTATACAGCCAACGCTCACTTCCCTGTATACAGCCAACGCTCACTTCCCCGTATACAGCCAACGCTCGCTTCCCCGTATACAGCCAACGCTCACTTCCCCGTATACAGCCAACGCTCGCTTCCCCGTATACAGCCAACGCTCGCTTCCCCGTATACAGCCAACGCTCACTTCCCCGTATACAGCCAACGCTCACTTCCCCGTATACAGCCAACGCTCGCTTCCCCGTATACAGCCAACGCTCGCTTCCCCGTATACAGCCAACGCTACCTTCCCTGTATACAGCCAACGCTCGCTTCCCCGTATACAGCCAACGCTCCCTTCCCCGTATACTGCCAACGCTCGCTTCCCCGTATACAGCCAACGCTCACTTCCCCGTATACAGCCAACGCTCGCTTCCCCGTATACAGCCAACGCTCGCTTCCCCGTATACAGCCAACGCTCACTTCCCCGTATACAGCCAACGTTCACTTCCCCGTATACAGCCAACGCTCGCTTCCCCGTATACAGCCAACGCTCGCTTCCCCGTATACAGCCAACGCTACCTTCCCTGTATACATGTTGCATGTTTTGTAAATGACCAATCGCTAGCACATTGTGAGACGCACACTGGCGCAGCGCGCTGTCGGGCGGCTGGAGGTGAGTGTCAGGTCTGAGCAGAAAGTCGTCCCTCGCAGCCAGAGATCACTTACAGCCAGTGACAGCTGAGATGAGGCGAGTAATGAGCCGCCCCCCCGGGACAGAGCTGTGCAGGGAGAGCCGCCAAGACTCCACTAGTCATATATGAGGAAGGATTAGAGAGCCGGAATCCTGGAACAAACGTCCCCCCTCAGGAGTGACAACTATATACACAGCTAATCCGCTCAGGGGCCACAGAAGGGCCAATCTACACAAGGTGGGGGGGGGCCTCTATCTCGCCTCCGCTAATATATGGACCATGACGCGGATATCAAACAACCAGCACGGAGGTGGGAGGATTGTGGATGTTTGTAACTTGCTAACTGTGGCCCATTGGGGAGATTTTACTCTACTTCCTGTCCTGGTGACACAACAGGAAGTGAGAGGAAATCCCCTCTTAGTTGTCACCAGAACAGGTGTCCCCATTGGAAGATTTCCCCCTCTGTCCCTGTTCTGGTGTCAACTTTCACATTTTGGATTTCCGATCACTTCCTGCCCTGGCGACAGGAAAGAATGAAGCGAATCTCCCCAGCGGGGAAACAGATGGCAAGAGAAGCTGACAGAGGGTCCAACCCTTCACCGCTCCTTCCAAAACTGAAATAAAAAGGGTTTGGGCTTTAGATGCCCTTTTAGGAGCCCCACATACAGCCAAGATGTCGGGGGTCACTGGCTTGCTGTGCAGAGTGGGGGACGGGTCGTCGTTAATATGACTACATGGTGACAAGACGGGGGAAGGGTATTGGGCCTCTCTGGCCCCATCTGACCTCAGCTGGGACTGTCACAGTTATGCGTTTTTCAGTGCGTTTTGCAGAAACCTACTGCAGCCCATTTAACATGGTTTCCTATGGGACACGTTCACGTCTACGCGTTTTTGGAAAGGTTTTTTTTTTCCCCACAGCTGGTTGTATTTTGCATGTAATGGACCCACACCAAAAACGCGCAAGTGCTGTGTTTTTGATGTGTTTTCAATGCGTTTTGCATGATTTTTTTTCTTCGCTTTTTTTTTTGTTTGTTTAATAGGAAAGTATGACAGTTCTGTGTATGGAGTGCGACTTTGATACAACTTTACACTCTCAAAGTAGTGCAGGAACCTTTATGTGTCCAAAGTCGCATGTTGGGGGTTATGCATTAAGGTGAAAAAACACGAGGGTTTACAACCCCTTTAAGGCTAGGGTAAGGGCTAGGGTAGGGTAAAAGGCAAGGGCAAGGGTATGGTAAAAGGCAAGGGCAAGGGCTAGGGTAGGGTAAAAGGCAAGGGCAAGGGTAAGGGCTAGGGTAGGGTAAAAGGCAAAGGTAAGGGCTAGGGTAGGGTAAAAGGCAAGGGTAAGGGCTAGGGTAGGGTAAAAGGCAAGGGTATGGGCTAGGGTAGGGTAAAAGGCAAGGGTATGGGCTAGGGTAGGGTAAAAGGCAAGGGTATGGGCTAGGGTAGGGTAAAAGGCAAGGGTAAGGGCTAGGGTAGGGTAAAGGGCAAGGGTAAGGTTTAAGGCTACTGGCAGAGCTGGTTGCACTCCCCAGAGGTGGCACCCCTGCCGATGGCTCTAGGCAGGTCACTGATGGGATAGGTGGTTTCCTGCCCTGACTTCAGGTGACCACATGAGATTATTGGGTGGCCTCTCAGACATGATATTTATTTTTCCTCTTTTCCTCTCCTTGTTCTGTTTGATTGTTTCCACTTTCCATTCCAGGAGAGTTCGGAGCTCGGGGTGCAATGAAACGCTTCTCAGTCTCCTTCTAGATGAGTTGGCCGTACAGTTCTTATCATTCATGTAATGCTGTGAGGATGGAAACTCCCGACTTTCATGGATTGTTCACCTATCCATCTAATGCCTTGTGATCTATTCAATAAGAAAATCTCTATTTTGTTGATTTAAAAAGAAAAGGGTTAAAGCTAGGGGAGGGTAAAGGGCCAGGGTAAGGGTTAAGGCTAGAATAGGGTTAAGGCTAGGGTAAGGAAAAGGGCTAGGGTAGGGTTAAGGCTAAGTTAAGGTTAAGGGTAAGGGCTAGGTTAAGGGCTAAGGCTAGGGTAGGGTAAAGGGATAGGGTAAGGGTAAAGGGCTAGGGTAAGAGCTAAGGGTAGGGTAAAGGGTAAGGGTTAAGGCTAGGGAAGAGTAAAGGCTAGGGTAGAGTAAAGGCTAGGGTAAGGGTTAGGGCTAGGGTTAGGGCTAGGGTAGAGTTAGCGTAAGGGTTAAAGTGGTTGTAAATCCTTACAAACCACTTTGACTTACAGGTAAGCCTAGATTAAGGCGTTTACACGGTTTAGGAGATATTTGCCAAAAGACAGGCACTGCTGTCTACGGCGCATGCGCCGTAGACAGCGGCGGGCAGGCGCACTGAGCGTGCCGCTGTTAACGGCGATATGCTGTGAGTTTGCGGCTCCCGTGCGCATGCGCGGGAGTGAAGTCATTGCGACTCCGTCGAATGACAGCGCCGGAGCGGCGAGACTCACCAAGAAGATGGAGGCTCCGAACTACAGGGGACAGCAGTGACTTCGCTGGCTCCTGTGTCAGGTAAGTGACACATAATGGACTATGATGCGATGCGATGCAATGCGATGCTTAGTAGTCCATTATGCTTTACCTTTGCAGGGAATCAAAGAGGAAGTAACACCCATCAGGGTTTACTTCCTCTTTAAGGCTAGGGTAGAGTTAGGGCTAGGGTATGGGTAAGGGCTTGGGTAGGGTAAAGGGCTAGGGTAAGAGTTAAGGCTAGGATAGGGTTAGGGTATGGGTTAAGGCTAGGGTAGGGTTAAGGAGTAGGATAAGGGTTGAGGGCTAGGGTAAGGTAAAGGGGTAGGATAAGAGTTAAGGGCTAGGGTAGGGTTAAAGCTAGGGTAAGGGTTAGGGTTAGGTTAAGGGCTAGGGTAAGGCGTAGGGTAGGGGTTAGGGCTAGGGTAGGGTAAGGGTTAAGGCTAGGGTAAGGGTTAAGGCTAGGGTAGAGTTAAGGCTAGGGTAGGGTAAAGGGATAGGATAAGGGTTAGGGCTAGGATAGGGTAAAGGGTAAGGGTTAAGGGCTAGGGTAGGGAAAAAGGACTAGGGTAAGGGTTAAGGCTAGGGTAAGGGTTAGGGCTAGGGTAAGGGTTAGGGCTAGGGTAAGGGTTAAGGCTAGGGTAGAGTTAAGGCTAGGGTAGGGTAAAGGGATAGGATAAGAGTTAGGGCTAGGGTAGGGTAAAGGGTAAGGGTTAAGGGCTAGGGTAGGGAAAAAGGACTAGGATAAAAGTTAAGGCTAGGGTAAGGGTTAGGGCTAGGGTAAGGGTTAAGGCTAGGGTAGAGTTAAGGCTAGGGTAGGGTAAAGGGATAGGATAAGGGTTAGGTCTAGGATAGGGTAAAGGGTAAGGGTTAAGGGCTAGGTAGGGAAAAAGGACTAGGATAAGAGTTAAGGCTAGGGTAAGGGTTAAGGCTAGGGTAGAGTTAAGGCTAGGGTAGGGTAAAGGGATAGGATAAGAGTTAGGGCTAGGGTAGGGTAAGGGCTAGGGGGTAGGGTAGGGTTAAGGGTAAGGGTTCAGGTCAGGGTTGAATGCACCTGGAAAAACACTGCAGCCTGCACGGATGTGAAGCCGGGGTAAGGGGGCGCTCTTGTGCAGACGCTGCGTTTTTAAATCTGATTTTTTTTTAAACTTCTCTCCAATTCTATTGGCGGCGGCAGATTGTGACGCATTTGTTATACATTGTAAGATTTATTTGTAACATTTTGTGTGCCCTCATCATTCCCGGTACAATGTTCTGGCATAAAAGGGGCATATAGACAGGAATCGCACTCGCTGCGTCCTCGTGCTGAACAACCGACATCAGCGCACTCGATGTGAATGAGCCCCAAGTCTTCTCTCCCTGTCCCCGCCCCCTTCATTGCCCTCCCCGCCCCCATCATTGCCCTCCCCGCCCCCATCATTGCCCTCCCCGCCCCCTTCATTGCCCGGCGTCTGTGACTTGACATCAATGGATTCCTCACTGTGAACTCCGCAATGAAAGGCGTATTCTGCCCCCACCAGACGCCGCACTAGGGGGGCAGAGGCATGGGGGGGGGCATTTAGGGGCACAGCGTTACTTGCAGTCAAACGCTCACAATTACCGAGTACCGGGGGCGGGACAATGGGGGTGGGCAGGAGGGGAAGCTGCCCTGGGCACTGGGGTATCATGTGAGCAGGGAGGGCACTGTGAGGACATGGGGGGGGAAGAATTTATGTTAGGAGGAGGAATTTGGGGGGTGGCAAGGGGTAAGTATTATTCTAGGAGGGGACATTTGGGGGAGGGGGTGCTAGGAGTGGGATTGGTGTTGGGCGGGGGGGGGGGGGGATGGGGGGAAGTGGATTTGTGATAGAAGAGTTGATATGGTGGGGGGGGGGGGGGGGTATTATGCTAAGAGGGGAATTTTTTTGGGTAGGGGATTTTTGCTAGTAGGGATGATTGTGGGATATTTGTTGTAGGAGGGGGGGGATTTGATGGGGGGTGCTAGGAGTGGTGATTTAGGGGGATCTGTGGGGGCAGTGCAGGGTTTTGTGCTAAAATATGTGATGTGTGTGTGGGGGGGGGGGGGGGGTTATGCTAAGAGGGGAACATTGTTGGGTAGGGGATTTTTGCTAGTGGGGGTATCTGTGCTAAGAGGGCACATTTGGGAGGGGGAGGATTTGTGATTGGGGGAGGGTTATGTTGGGAAGGGTGTTTGGAGGGGGAGGTGTTATGCTAAGAGGGGAACATTTTTGGGTAGGGGATTTTTGCTAGTAAGGGGGGGGGGGTATTTGTGCTAGGAGATGAAATTTGGGAGGGGGAGGATTTGTGATTGGGGGAGGGGGATCCGTGCTGGGAAGGGGATTGGAGGGGGGGGGGCTTATGCTAAGAGGGGAACATTTTTGGGTAGGGGATTTTTGCTAGTGGGGGAGGGATATTGTGCTAGGAGAGGAAATTTGGGAGGAGGAGGATTTGTGATTGGGGAGGGGGGATCCGTGCTGGGAATGAGGTTTGGAGGGGGGGGGGGCTTATGCTAAGAGGGGAACATTTTTGGGTAGGGGATTTTTACTAGTAAGGGGGGGGGGTATTTGTGCTAGAAGAGGAAATCTGGGAGGGGGAGGATTTGTGATGAGGGGAGGGGTGGGATTTGTGCTGGGAACGGGGTTTGGAGGGGGGATGTGTACTTAAGAGGAAAAATTGTAGGGATAGAGGATTTTGCTAGGAGATGTGATTTTTTTTGGGGGGGGGAGTGGGGCATTTGTGCTGGGGGGGATCTGTGGAATGGGGGCAAAGATTTGTGCTGGGAGGGGGAATCTCAGTAGAGGGTGGATGTGTATTGGGAAGAAGGGGGAATCTATGCTTGGGGGGTAATCATGAAGGGGGGATTTCTGGGGGGCGCAGTTTGGCATGTTCGCCCCGGGGGGGCTCTAGAGGACAATGCCCCACCCCTGCCAAGTACCGATACCTTTGTGCTGCGATTTGAAGCCCATGCAAAATTAACGGCTCAAATCACACCGCAAAGAATCGCATGCAGCTTGAGCAGAAGTGCGGTGCGATTCCTCTCAGATTTGCTTGCGGTTTCCGGCACCGCTCCTGTGTGACGTCACTATGGCAAGC
>NW_027507719.1:0-2500 GCF_037356315.1 Lithobates pipiens | reverse complement strand
TCCGGTGAACGTCACATTCCCAGCTTCATAAATATCTCCTCCCGATGAGGTATGAGGTGTCCCCGAACCTCCTCATTATAATTATATCTAATCACCTTCATAAAAGAAGAGGAAGTGCATGACTTCCACATGTGTCACCATTGTGTGCGAGGAGGACCCGTCCTCATCACCTGACCCGTCCTCATCACCTGACCCGTCCTCATCACCTGACCCGTCCTCATCACCTGACCCATCCTCATCACCTGACTCGTCCTCATCACCTGACCCGTCATCATCACCTGACCCGTCCTCATCACCTGACCCATCCTCATCCCTGACCCATCCTCATCACCTGACCCGTCATCTTCACCTGACCCGTCATCATCACCTGACCCGGTCTCATCACCTGACCCGTCCTCATCACCTGACCCGTCCTCATCACCTGACCCGTCCTCATCACCTGACCCGTCCTCATCACCTGACCCGTCCTCATCACCTGACCCGTCATCATCACCTCTCATCGGCCCTTGGATGACAATTATGAAGAGGACCTGTCATCAGATACAGAGAGTGAAATAAGTATGTGAACCCTTCACAGAACATGACTTAGTAGTCGGTGGAGAAACCCTTGTTGGCGATCACAGAGGTCAGACGTTTCTTGGAGTTGGCCTCCAGGTTCGCACATCTCAGGAGGGATTTTGTCCTCTTTGCTGATCTTCTCCAAGTCATGAAGGTTTCCAGGATGAGGTTTGGTGACTCCAACCTTCAGCTCCCTCCACATATTTTCTATGGGATTAAGGTCTGGACACTGGCTAGGCCACTCCAGGACCATAATGTGCTTCTTCTTGAGCCGCTCCCTTGTTGCTTTGGCTGTGTGTTTAGGTTCATTGTCATGCTGGAGACCCCTCCATGACCCATTTTCAATGCCCTGGCTGAGGGAAGGAGGTTCTCACCCAAGATTTGATGGTACATGGCCCCGTCCATCGTCCCTTTGATGCGGTGAAGTTCTCCTGTCCCCTTAGCAGAAAAACACCCCCAAAGCCTAATGTTTCCACCTCCATGTATGACGGTGGGGGATGGTGTTCTTGGGGTCATAGGTCCTCCATGTATGATGGTGGGGGATGGTGTTCTTGGGGTCATAGGTCCTCCATGTATGATGGTGGGGGATGGTGTTCTTGGGGTCATAGGACCTCCATGTATGACGGTGGGGGATGGTGTTCTTGGGGTCATAGGTCCTCCATGTATGATGGTGGGGGATGGTGTTCTTGGGGTCATAGGTCCTCCATGTATGATGGTGGGGGATGGTGTTCTTGGGGTCATAGGACCTCCATGTATGACGGTGGGGGATGGTGTTCTTGGGGTCATAGGTCCTCCATGTATGATGGTGGGGGATGGTGTTCTTGGGGTCATAGGTCCTCCATGTATGACGGTGGGGGATGGTGTTCTTGGGGTCATAGGTCCTCCATGTATGATGGTGGGGGATGGTGTTTCTGGGGTCATAGGTCCTCCATGTATGACGGTGGGGGATGTGTTCTTGGGGTCATAGGTCCTCCATGTATGACGGTGGGGGATGGTGTTCTTTGGGGTCATAGACCTCCATGTATGATGGTGGGGGATGGGGTTCTTGGGGTCATAGGACCTCCATGTATGACGGTGGGGGATGGTGTTCTTGGGGTCATAGGTCCTCCATGTATGACGGTGGGGGATGGTGTTCTTGGGGTCATAGGTCCTCCATGGTATGACGGTGGGGGATGGTGTTCTTGGGGTCATAGGTCCTCCATGTATGATGGTGGGGGATGGTGTTCTTGGGGTCATAGGACCTCCATGTATGACGGTGGGGGTGGTGTTCTTGGGGTCATAGGTCCTCCATGTATGATGGTGGGGGATGGTGTTCTTGGGGTCATAGGTCCTCCATGTATGATGGTGGGGGATGGTGTTCTTGGGGGTCATAGGTCCTCCATGTATGATGGTGGGGGATGGTGTTCTTGGGGTCATAGGACCTCCATGTATGACGGTGGGGATGGTGTTCTTGGGGTCATAGGTCCTCCATGTATGATGGTGGGGGATGGTGTTTCTTGGGGTCATAGGACCTCCATGTATGACGGTGGGGGGTGGTGTTCTTGGGGTCATAGGTCCTCCATGTATGACGGTGGGGGTGGTGTTCCTTGGGGTCATAGGTCCTCCATGTATGATGGTGGGGGATGGTGTTCTTGGGGTCACAGGACCTCCATGTATGACGGTGGGGATGGTGTTCCTGGGGTCATAGGTCCTCCATGTATGACGGTGGGGGATGGTGTTCCTGGGGTCATAGGTCCTCCATGTATGACGGTGGGGGATGGTGTTCCTGGGGTCATAGGTCCTCCATGTATGACGGTGGGGGATGGTGTTCTTGGGGTCATAGGACCTCCATGTATGGCGGTGGGGGATGGTGTTCTTGGGGTCATAGGGTCCTCCATGTATGACGGTGGGGGATGGAGTTCTTGGGGTCATAGGATCTCCATGTATGACGGTTGGGGGATGG